>NC_083223.1:270035107-270256221 GCF_032191835.1 Heteronotia binoei
TCCCATCGAAAAGTATTTGGTCCGTTATCATATGGCCATCATTGGCCTCTTCTCCTCAATGCTGGTTGCCCCCTGTGGCTGAGGAGACCCCTCTGGTTCCAAAATGCTCCCTGGAGGGCTGGAGGTGGGGGGAGATGTCCCTTTGGGGCTCCTCTTACCACCTCTTTCTGCTGCTCTTCTACTATGAATTGGCTCTCTGTGTTTTTGGCTCCCCTCCCCGCCATGGACCAGCTTTCCAGTGTGGTAAAGCAATGCTTCCTTCTCCTTCTTGCAGGCGGGGGTGTCCTTCGAAGAGGTGGCCGTGACCTTCACCCTGGGGGAGTGGAGCCTGCTGCGCCCAGCCCAGAGAGCTCTGTACAAGGAAGTCATGCTGGAGAATTATGGGAACGTGGCCTCTCTGGGTGAGGAGCCTTTTCTCTTTCTTGCATGAGGAGTGACTGTGAGGTGTTCCTTAGGGAGGAAGGACGTGGCCAGGCTGCCTGCCCTGGTCCCATTGGTGGTCTCTGCCCCCCTCCGATCTCCTCCCTCTGGTGTGGGGAGGGCTCTGTGCTCTCCTTGCAGAGAGGTTCCCGCCTCCTGGCACTTCTAGACCTGAACCCCCTAGAGGGCATCGGAAGAGGTGCCAAGGGAGGCCTGGTCTGGAGATGGTGGGAAGCTCTAAGTAGGGGCTTCCCTCCAGTCTGGGCTGAGATGTGGCTGCTGCCTCTGCTGTCATTTCAGTTCTCAGCTGGCCTCTCCATCTCAGCTTGGCATGGAACAGGCACATGACTGCCAATGTCATGCCAGCACCCCTCTCGTTGCCTAGCGCCTCAGACTGCCCCAGAAAATAGCAAAAATTTTCGCTTAAATCCTTCCCCCCACAAAAGCTTATACCCGGAATAAAACTTTGTTGGTCTTAAAGGTGCCCAAATAGATACCTGTTTTGACTGCCAGCTGCCAACTTCCTTTCTTGTCTTCCTTTCTCTTAATGTTGAATAAAAATCAGCTCTTTTTAAAGAATTACCTCACTTTTTTGGGGGGAAATGCTGCATCCACCTTCAATCTGTGCACACAGAGGCTGAGCTTTCAAGAGGCCCAGAGTTGGGGACACATGAGTGCCTGGCCCCATGTCCATGCTCCTACAGAGTCTCAGTATGAGGAAAGAGGGATGAGTCTTGACCCCATACGATACCCCTCTTTGCCGCTCCCATTGCTTGCCTGTGTGTGTTTCTGGAGGGACAGTCAGTCCGGCTCAGAGTTAGATCCAGATGTTAGTCTGTCTGCAGCAGCAGAAAAGGGCGAGAGTGCAGGAGCACCTTCAAGACTAAGAGGATTTGTGGCAGGGCATGACCGTCAAGAGTCACGGTGAGCAGAAGAAGTGGTGAGTGGTGAGTCACGAAAGCTCAGCCCCTGCCACAAATTTTATGATTTTATTATTTATTATTCATTAAATTTTATTATTCATTAGGGTGCTCTTTTGAACTGGTTTGGAATGGTTGAATTGATGAGCACACAAAAGAGGTCTAATTTTGTGGGTTTCCCCCCTGATAAACAGGTCCTCTGATCGCCAAACCTGATCTCATATCCCGGATGGAAGAAGAGAAAGAGCCGTTTCTCCTGGACTGTGATGGATTGGCAGGTAGGGGGGCTTCAGAAGTCTGTCTTGGGACTGGGTGTGGCCTGCGCTTCCTTTCAAGGGCTGGTGAATTTCTGTGGCTTTGCTTGTTCTTGCAGTTTGCCCTGCAAAGGGTTTGGGGGAATAGCGGATGCTGAAATGGTGCCTGTAGATCTTCAACCCAGGACAAGAGGCGATTTCCTTCTGCCTCCTCTGATGGCCCTTTTGCCAAGTCCAGCTCAGTGTTGTCCGCTCTGGAGGGAGAGTTTTTCAGAGCAGGGTGTTGGCCAGCCCTCTTTTGCCTCCAATCCCTTGATCTAGGGATTCCAGGCCTTGATGCTGCCTCTCTGGGCCTGCAAAGCAGAAAATATGTGCTTTATGGTAGAGTTGTGACTCAAAGCAACCCCAGACTGCTGTCCTGGCCCTGGGCATGGAGCAGGGTTGCACGTGATTGTGAAAGTTCTGGTCCATACAAGACGCCGATATAAAATCCAGCCTCTTGCAGGGGAAGTCTTGGTGTAGTGGTGAAGTGTGCGGACTCTTATCTAGGAGAACCGGGTTAAATTCCCCGCTCCTCCACTTGCAGCTGCTGGAATGGCCTTGGGTCAGCCATAGCTCTGGCAGAGCTGTCCTTGAAAGACTAGCTGCTGTGAAAGCTCTCTCAGCCCCAACTACCTCTGTCTGTTGTCAGGGGAGGAAGATAAAGGAGATTGTAGGCTTCTCAGAGACTATGAGATTCAGAGTGAAGGGAGGGGTATAAATCCAATATCATCATCATCATCTTCTTCTCTTTCTTTCTTTCTTTCTTTCTTTCTTTCTTTCTTTCTTTCTTTCTTTCTTTCTTTCTTTCTTTCTTTCTTTCTTTCTTTCTTTCTTTCCTTCCTCCCTTCCTCCCTCCCTTCCTCCCTCCCTCCCTGCCTTCCTCCCTTCCTTCCTTCCTTCCTCCCTTCCTCCCTTCCTTCCTTCCTTCCTTCCTTCCTTCCTTCCTTCCTTCCTTCCTTCCTTCCTTCCTTCCTTCCAGATTTGTCTCTTCTGATTAATACACGATTGCGTGTTGACTGGAACTACCCACCAGGTCTCTTCATATGTCCTTATGTTCATTACTGGTGGTCACATGCACCTCTCAGCTAAAAGCCATCCAGTGGATCATTAACACACCATGCTGGATGATGACACGCTTCTCTCACAGGCATTGGGATGCAGACCTTCTCTTCCCTCTGGCCTGTAAGCAGCTTCAGACCCAGAACAAAGCCCTTCCTAACCTGGACACAGAATCTGAGTCCAGAGCCTGCCGTAAACTCTGTCTCCAAGTTCACTCGGACACCCCCATCACAAGACCCAACCACACCAGCCCTACCATCTCTGGTACATTCACATGTGATCTCCCGAGGTTGTATATGCCAGCAAATTGCAGCGATGGCCTTCCACTCTGTTTGTCAGACAAGCAATCCAATCCCTACACAAAAGAAAGAATGGGCCGAAGAGTGGCAGCCCTTAAACAGAGAAGTGTAAAGGAGAAATTAAAAAGCACAATTGCGGCAATCAAATTTATCCACAAATTGAGAACAATGGAACCCCCAGGACTGAACAGGGATACAGGACTCTTATCTCACAAATGCTAACCTTCTGCCCCTAATTATTTCTCTTTTGTTCTAATCTAGCTAATTACGGTGTGCGTGGTACTTCTGCATTCTGAATTTCTTTTTTGTAATACCTCTCCCACTTCTGACAGGGATACAAAGGCTGAGAGATCTCCATTCTGATTTAAGTATGGGGGAGCGAGTCTGGACACTTTGCATTTGTGGAAAGAGCCAAATCATCCAACCAGGTATCCTTTTCTTTCAGCAGGAGACGTGTGGCAGTCAGCGAATGATGAAGAAGAACACTCACCAATGGTGAACAAGGATACACATTCAGATGCGAAAGAGAAGTTTGAATCTTTGCATGCACCACGGAAGAAGGAGAGAAAACACCCACCCAAAGGGAGGAATAATTCCAGTCTTTTAGAGAGGGATGAGTCTATACAGCAAAAGAGATGTCAAGTAGAGATCAGGAATGAGAGCACTGCAAGAGGAGAACATTTCACTGAAGTATCAATTATTCCTGTTCAACAAAAGATGTGCAACAGAGTGAAAATATGTAAATGCTTGGATTGTGGGAAAAGCTTCAGTCGCAGTTCCACTCTTGCTTCCCATGAAAGAATTCACACAGGGAAAAAACCGTATACATGCCTGGAGTGTGGAAAAAGCTTCAGTCGGAGTTCACACCTTAGTGCCCATCAGAAAATTCACACTGGAGAGAAACCCTATAAATGCCTGGAGTGTGGGAAAAGCTTCAGTCGGAGTTCACACCTTAGTTCCCATCAGAAAATTCACACTGGAGAGAAACCCTATAAATGCCTGGAGTGTGGGAAAAGCTTCAGTCATTGTTCTGCTCTTACTACCCACCGAAGAATTCACACAGGGGAAAAACCGTATACCTGCCTGGAGTGTGGAAAAAGCTTCAATTGCCGTTCTAACCTTAGTGTCCATCAGAAAATTCACACTGGAGAGAAACCCTATAAATGCCTGGAGTGTGGGAAAAGCTTCAATAAGAGTTTTGCTCTTACTACCCACCGAAGAATTCACACAGGGGAGAAACCGTATACATGCCTGGAGTGTGGGAAAAGCTTCAGTCAGAGTTCTTCTCTTACTTCCCACCGAAGAATTCACACAGGGGAGAAACCGTATACATGCCTGGAGTGTGGGAAAAGCTTCACTGACAGTTCCAGTTTCACTTCCCACCGAAGAATTCACACAGGGGAGAAGCCATACAAATGCCTGGAGTGTGGAAGAAGCTTCAGTTACAATTCATTCTTTAGTTTCCATCTGAAAATTCACACAGGGGAGAAACCATATAAATGCCTAGATTGTGGGAAAAGCTTCACTCTAAGTTCCACTCTTACTTCTCACCAAAGAATTCACACAGGGGAGAAACCATATAAATGCTTGGAGTGTGGGAAAAGCTTCACTCAACATTCTGCTCTTGCTTCCCACCGAAGAATTCACACAGGGGAGAAACCATATACATGCCTGGAGTGTGCTAAAAGCTTCAGGCAGAAGTCAAAACTGACTTCCCACCAAAGGATACACACAGAAACCATATAACAGCCTAATGCAGGGGTGGCCAACGGTAGCTCTCCAGATGTTTTTTTGCCTACAACTCCCATCAGCCCCAGCCAGCATGGCCAATGGCTTGGACTGATGGAAGTTGTAGGCAAAAAACATCTGGAGAGCTACTGTTGGCCACACCTGGCCTAATGTGTGGAAAAACTTCAGGTACAGCAGAAACCTTACTTCAGGTCAAAGAATTCACACAGGGGAGAAACCATACAAATGCCTGTAATGTGGGGAAAGGTTCTGTCCAGGGGTAGTTTTGTAGAAAAATAGGAGCTCACCCAGGGATTGCTATGCAACTGCAATACTATTTAATGGACAAGGAGGTGGAACTCTCGGAAGGAGGAGGAGGAACGCTCAGAATGGTTCAGGAGCTGCGCTCCTGTGAGCTCAGAGTTCCGTCAGAGTGCACCCCTTACTTCCCACCAGTGCATATGCACGAGAGAGGATATTCATAATTTCCATTCAATTTATGAATGTTTCTGCATTGTGTATTTTCATAATCTCTGTAAAGTTCAGTTCTTCATCAGGAAAAGTATCAAAAGATCAGAGCTGCCTCTCAGCCTCGACAGTTCATTAGTGCTGAAGGAACAGGAGGTTTATTTCTTGTGAATTATGATCAACTGCTGTCTGAAGTCTGAAAAACTTGTTTTAAAAATGTATTGCAGTTATCAAGACATGTTGTTTTCCATCTAGTATAGTTACTCTTTTGCAGAATGCGTTTTGGGTCCAAGTGTTTGTACGTGGTGGACGATTGCATGTTCAAGTTCAAAAGTTTTGTTTCTTTTTCTCTGTTTTCTCTATCAAAAATGTAACATGAAGGGTCTGATCAGGCTTTCTACTTGTGGCTTCCAGTTGGAAAAGGCCTTATATTGGGTGAGCATGTCACATGTGCCGGGCTTCCCATTGTACCTCGCTTTTTGCCTATGAAGTTTAAAAGTGACTTGCCAAAATCTTAGGGAACTGTAATGCTTATCTGTTTTGCTAAGTTTGAGAATGTTATTAGACCCAATTTTTTACTGTGTGCTTTTTTCTGTACTTGTATGATTTAACTTTCACCTGTTCATCAAAGTGTTGCCTAATAAAGAGGATGCTTTATTTTAAATAAAACCATGATCCCTAAGAGGTTCTCTGTTTGTTCTGCTGACACAAGGTGTGAAGTCTCAGCTTGACTATTTCATTGCACTGGCAGAGATAAGTCTCTGAGAACGTTTGCTCTGTTAAACCCTCAAGGGGTGATTCTGCTTGAATTAGAGACCTTAGCAGGCTGGATTGAAGGGATTGGCCATCGCATGCACAGCCCATCACAGCCTGGACCCCTTGTACCTTCAGGACCACCTCTTCCCCCTCTGCTCTTCCAAGACAGGTGGGCTCCTCTGAGCAGGTGCAACTGGGCAACTGGGCAGACTCCGCAACTGCCTGTTCTTGTGCCGTCTATGTTGTGCCCAAAGCCTGGGGGAAGGGCCTGCTAGGGGAGCTCACAAAAGCTGCCGCTCACTTTCATTTCTGCAAGTGATAGGATGAAATGTTTTCAGGAACACATTTTGGTAAGGGGCCAGAGCCTGTGATCTGTACTCTCTCGGCTTGGCTTCGCGAACGAAGATTTAAGAAGGGTGCAATAGTCCACGTTTGCTGCAGGCTCGCTGGTGGCTGACAAGACCAATGTGGGACAGGCAGGTCCGGCCACAGCGGCTGCAGGGAAAAGTCTGATTTGGGGTTGGTGCTGTAGCAGTGCGATTCTTCCTCAATCTCCTTTTGTCCTCAAGACCAGCTATGCGTGTGTTCTCAAAGGAAGAGACAGCCTGGTGGATGGTGTGCCTCCATGCTTTGCGATCTGAGGCTAGGTCAGACCACTGGTGATGGTTGATGTGACAGGTGCTAAGGGGTGCAGGCTGGTGGAGAACTTCTGTCTTCTTCAGACTAACTTCTAGGCCGAATAGCTTGGCAGCCTCTGCAAAGCAGAAGTACTACGATGTCCAGTATGTACGGCCGTAAGCTTAATCCTTCTGTGTGACTCCTGTACCGTCAAATGAGACATGCAGAAGCCTCTGCTTGGCTTCAGCTCTTTTCCCTCAAATTTTCTGCTCATTTTTTCCTTTTTTAAAATGTTGTAATCCCAACTTCTGTTATATTGTTTCCTGGATGTCCCATTCCCGTTGATCTAAATTGTCTAGCGCTGTGTAATCCTCCGTAGTCTCAGTGAAAAAGACAAACCACAAAATTCCACGGAGATAGATCAAGATGGGTAGCCTTGTTTGTCTCTCTGTAGCAGTAGAAAAGAGTCCAACACTGGCCAAATTTGTGGCAGGCGAGGAGTTTTTGTCTCTGAAGAAGTGAGCAGAGACTCATCTGCAGATTTAGTCAGTATTCACACCCTCATCCCGATCATAGAGAAAAAGACCGAAATGTATGGTTCTCCAACCAGTTCCCTACCCACCTAACTGTCCTAGAGTTTAGTCCACAGTCCTCTAGTTTACCCATCAGAACACCACGGGGAACCCTGTCAAAAGCTTCCCTGAAATCTGGGTCTGTAGATGAGGTGTCATTCCAGGAGACCTCCAGGGCTCACCTGGAGGCTGGCATCCCTGTTAGGCAACCCCCCCTCAATCACCAGAGATTTATTATATTCATCCCCTTGAAATAGGCCTGACCCTTTGCTGAGAGATATCATCATTTATTTCTCTTATTCGCCCTTTTCTCAGAGGCTGTTCTTGCATTTTCCCTGCTGGTTCCCTTGAAGGGCCGAAATCGTCTCTAAGCGGGGATTCTTTGGGGGGCTTTTTTGTGTGGCATTATTCACCACTGTGGTGTGATGGTTCCTTTTTTTGAGGGGGGGCAATTCCTGACACAATGGGGGGGGAACTGGGGGGAAATCGGTGCCATTTTATACCTGATTACCTCCCTACCACCACCTTTCCTTTTTCCTTTGACAAAATGAGCCTTGACTTGGAGGCTGAGAGAGAGATGGAGTCCTAGAGAGGCACATGGTCTGGGTTCCACAGGAAGGGGGCAGCCATTTCGACTTCCGTCGGTTGCAAAAAAACTGCACATCTCTCAGTTAAATGCAGGCTTCTTCTTAAGTGGCAGGGAGGTAACCTGGTGAGCTCCAAGAGGCTTTGGAGGGGGGAATTATGGGTTGGGGGCTGCACTGCAAGCCCCAAAGTGAGAGAAGGGAGGGGGGCACCCCCTCTACTCCAGTGAGGACCGCTTGTCCCCATAGTGCAGAGCCAGGTGGTTCCTGCAGCAGACTGGAGTGCAGGATCCGAATCCGCACCTTGGGAAGTCGAAGGAAGTTCAAGTGGCTTCCAGAGGCCCATTTCGGAAGGAGTGGGGAGTTGACAGCCCCACAACTAGCAACCTTTTGCTCAGGGGTCCAAGGGGGTCTGCTCTTATATCACTGGTTGGAGCTGCCACACCCTGCTTATACTTAGAAATAACCAAACATAAATAATAAATACAAGTGGTGTATTGCATAAACTGTTTCAGGGTCATTATTATTGTTACAAATAAAACTGGCTTATTGCATAATAATATTTCAGATTTGTTATAATTCATAACAGTAGTAGTCAACTCCAAAGTAAGGTCTGGACCACCATATATCACAGGGGTGGCCAAATGTGGCTCAGGAGCCTCTTATGGCTCTTTCACATATATTGTGTGGCACTCAAAGCTGACACTTCCGCATTGGACAACTTGGAGAAGGCATTTCTTTCTTTAAAACACCTCCGCAAGCCAACCAAGCTAGCAGCTTAGAGAATGCATTTAAAGTTGCTTTCTTTCCACCTCTCCCTTCCCCCCAATCTATTTGCCTTCCTTCCTCCCTTCTCTCCCTCCCTTCTCTCCCTCCCTCCCTCCCTGTGGCTCTCAAATATCTGACATTCATGTCTTGTGGCTCTCAAACACAGGATGTTTATTGCATGTGGCTCTTATGTTGGCCATCCCTGATATATCATATGCCCCCACATTCAAGGGATTCTCTCCTTCTAGGGAGCATGTGCTGGGTCCTTGTTCAAAGAGCAGTTCTCGGGCCTGTTGCTCAAAAACCAAGTGCCCCCAGGACAATCACCCAGGCAGACACAGAACACTATGCTGTAAGACTACCTAAACTACCTATAAGACTACCTAAACTGGCAGAACCAGCGCCATAACAGCTCCACCGCTGCCAGTTATACTCATATATATTTAGTTTAATGAAAATCATGTATTTTAACTTAACTGACTGGTTTTTATGTTTAATTTTAATTGTTATATTTAAAGTTTATTATTTATGTTAATGTGTAAGTTGTTGTTAGCCGCCCTGAGCCGCCTAGGCGGGGAGGGCGGGATAGAAATAAAAGTTATTATTATTATTATTATTATTATTATGCTCTGGCACCTTTAAGACCAACAAAGTATTATTCAAAGTAGAAACTTTTGTGTGCAAACAGACTTCCTCAGATACAAACAATCAAATATAATATCTTCAAGTCCTGCTTATAAGGAAAAGAGAGGCTGGGGCAGCTGTTACTGAATGGCCATGAAGAGCCAAGATGCATTGAGCTGAAATAGGCCTGTAAGATCAATGAATGGCTGCAAATTAGCACATAAATGCAACAGGTAACAGGGATGTGAGAATGAAACCACAATCCTGCAGAATCCCAGGCCCAGGGTACATGTGATAACAGACTCTTAGCATGTACACACTTCTTCACATACGTTGAAACAAAGTTCCTCAAATATTACATTTCATTGCTAAATGAGGATTAACACACTTCAGAAATGCTTCCGTTCCTTATACCAAACTGAGATGCCTGAATTTGAATTCATTCATAAGCACATTGACAGCACATGGCAACTTTGCATCGTTTCTTTTAAATAGGCCTTGTAGACTTTTATATGGATGTAACAAAGATTCCCGTTCTAATTCAGTCTGAACAGACAAGCTTTGACAGTTGAAACCTCAGATCCCCAAAACCAAGACAAATCTATGATTGGACATACCAATATATGTTTGCTCACGTGTTCATTTTCCACTTTGTATATGCTGTTAAATGCCAACAATTCCTGTCTGATGAAGATGAAATTGGATATCCTGCTCTATACTCTGAATTTCAGAGTGGCTCACAATCTCCTTTATCTTACTCCCCCACAACAGAGACCTGAGAACAAAATAAACAATTGATCTGGCAAATGGTTATTTTTATGGCTCTGAACGTGTCAACAAATGCTAATTTCTGGGAGACACGATCTGCAGCTGGAATTGGGAATCTCAAATGTCACTAATCCAGAGTTAACACCAGAGTTAAAACAATGTCTGACATTAGTCTGCAGTGAAAACACACACCTAAAGGCAATCTGCTGAAAAGGCTGTGTGAGGGGGCCTTTAAAAAATGCAAGGAGGCCCCAGGCCCTCTGGCCCCTTGAGAGCTACGGTGCTGGGCTGATAGCACTGTTCCCTCTAAGCTGAGTTAGTGTGAGCTAGCTCGGTTCTTTAGCATCTAGCTCACACTTTTTTCTCTGAGCTTGAGATAAAGCACCCCAGAGCAAGCTAATTGGTGCAGCAGCTCACAACTTTAATTCTAGTAGCTCACAAAGAAGGATTTTTCCTCACAAGACTTGGCAGCTTAGAGAGTGGGATGTGGGGTGGGGGGAAGAGAAAGAGGGAGCAGATCAAGGAAATGGGAGTCTGAAGGGGGGAGATTGGGGGAGGCTGCAGGAAGGCTGAGGGAGCTGGGGAGGGGATGCTGACGGGGGCATAGGGACCGTGTTATTGGACCCCCAGAAGACCCACACCGTGTAACAGAATATGAAGAGTAGAAGGGGGTGTGGAGGAAATCTTCCTCCTCAGTATCCAGGCCATGACCTTCTGTTTTAGGGAAATGGAGGCAAGAGGGTCCCCTCTCCTCCCCACAAGCGATAGTGATAGACACCACACAACTATCAGGCTATTCCAGTATATTAATATAGAATTTGTAGAACACTGGGACAGCCCATGTGGTAACCCAGACTCCCGCTAACCTGTGGAGTCTTGAGAGCAAAAATTCTACTTGGTGAACTACTGAAACTATAGTTGTGAACTACTGCATAAATTACTTTGCTCTCAGGGCATTTTTCCGGAGCTAAGGCAAAAATGTGTGAACTGTAGGCTAAAAATTGTGAACTGGCTCAGCCTAACTCAGAGGGAACACTGCCACAGGTAACTGTTTTTGGAGGGCATTGTGGGGAGCCTGGAGCAGGGGAAATGGAGGGAAACCTCCCCCTCTGGGACCGAAACTAAAGCTGATGGAACGGACAGGACTCATTTGCGCTCTTTCCTTCTGACCTTTTCCAGGCAAGGATTGAAGCTTCCCTTGGGAATGATGAAGGAGGAATATTTTTTGGGGGAGGCCTCCCTCTGCTAAAATCTCCCTACCCAGGCAGAGAGTGCAACAAGTTTTCCCCTGCAGAGCTAGTTTTCTATGTGCAGGGAGAATTCAGATCTGTGCCGGAGTTTCTCATCTGCTGCCTTGAAATCCGACACTTCTTCCCACCCCATTGTTACTGACTCTATATGCCTTGTTCATCTGCACGCTTTGTGGAGGGCATAACCAGGCTGCACTGCAGTGCCAGCAAAATAAAAATGTTTATTCCAAATGTTTATTCCATTCCCTCTTGAAGCTGTCTATGCTTGGAACCCTCAATAACAATAGGCAAGGGATTGGATCACTCTGGACACCCTGTGGCAGGCTTAGCGCACAAAATGGAGTCTGAGCTCACTTTTGTCCAGCTGGCCCATCCCTCAGACACACTGTGGCCTCAAGGTTCAGCATATAAATGCCTTTAGAAATGCAAATAAGGAGGCCTCTCCCTTGTCTCTGGCTAAAGCGTGGTCCCTGGGCTCAGTAGAAAGCCAAGCACCCAGCTACACTAATCATCCTCTCAGCCTCCAGCAAATACAAAGACCAAGAAAAGTGGGAAAGTATTTTTCAGTTGAATTTCTGTCTTCTCAAATATTTTTGTCTTCTGTCAATAGCACCTCCAGGTGTATCTGTATCAATATTTCCTGCCAACACCCTATTTGAGTTCCAACTGTCTGGGCTCCACCTCAAATGTTAATTGCTCTCCTGCTCCCCTTTGAATACTCTAATCACCCTGCCTAGTTTGAATTCTTCTCCATCCCCTTTCTAGAAATGGGCTATCAGCACTTAGTGGTTACACCCACACCACCACCCCTAGCTTCCTGAGCCCCTTTGTCTCTCTCAGCATCACCCATCTGCTCCTATTTGCATACATTGTCTCCTAATGTCCTAATCCAATCATACATTGTTCTAAGGGACATCCTGACTGCTTGTGCCTCAGGGCATGTTTCAGTCTACTTAAGGAGGGTCTTTGGGCCAGCTCAGGGTGTTCAGTCTTGGAGCCTTCAGACTCACACCCCTGAACTCTGCTTGGAAACCTTCCTCAGAAGAACACTGGTCGTTCTGCTGCCTCCTCTTTGGACTTCTGCTCACTGCACAGGTAGCTATGAAAGCCTTTTCACCCCCACAAATATTACCTCCTAACTACTCTGCTAAAGATTTGTTTTTTGGTGTTTTTCTCTCTGTGTGATAATTTAATTAAGTGTATGTGTGTATTTTTATTTTATTGTTTAAGACTGGAATTTGTAATTATTTTTACATAACAATTGCAAATAATAATAATAACCTTACACGTATGGGTAATAAATAAATAAATAGAAATTAACAAACATTTAAACATGGTACCACTGATGATGCAGAATCCGAAATGGAGTAAAGTTAGTAAATATAAGTCAATACTGTTCCAGTTTCATACATTGCTCCATGTCTAGTAAAAGGAAGAAGTCAGATGTCTCTTTGGAATTGTATTTTTCACTTCTTCATTATGGTTTACATAGTCAGAAAAAGAGAACCATTCTTCTAGGAAGTTATTCTTTTTTGTGGGAACCTCTGCTATATAAATTTTGTGGAGCTAATTTATCCACAGCTGCAACCTCCCACAGCTCAGTCCACCATTGTTGAATGCTGGCCTAGTCTTTTCCTTCCAGTGTTTAGCTACAAGAATCTTCAGAGCGATAAGTAATAATGATACCAATTCCCTTTTAAGCTGTGAATTTTTAAAGCTGGCCAGAAATTTAGTGGGATTGATTCTGATGTAGGAGGAATTGTACAATTCAAAATTTTATTTCTAATGTTAGCCACTGATGCTCAGTATAACTTCACCATGGGACATTCCCACCAGCCGTGCTTGAAAGTACCTGGTTTGAAATCCTTCCCAACAATTTGGGCTGTGTTTGGATTTAGATCAGTATCATTTCTGGGGATTTAAATACCATCTGGGGTTTATTTTAAAGTTTAATGTTTTAAACATTAAATAAGTTTTCTATAAAGCCCAAGACCACAGTAATTTCCACTGATCTTCCTAAGATATTTCAAAAGTCCTGGTTATTATTTTATGTTTAAGACAATTCTCTATCTATTACCAAATCATGTGGTTTTTTTTAAAGTTCTCTCTCTCTCTGAAATTATTACTGATATGCTCATAGTGGAATCTCGGACATAAATAGCTCTACCTGGGTCTGCCTATACAAATTTCCCCCCAAGAAAAAGAGAAGACCAGTTTGGTGTAGTGGTTAAGTGTGAAATTATTATTGATATGCTTATAGTGGAATCTCAGACATAAATAGTTCTACCTGGGTCTGCCTATACAAATTTCCCCCCCAAGAAAAAGAGAGCCAGTGTGGTGTAGTGGTTAAGTGTGCGGACTCTTATCTGGGAGAACCGGGTTTGATTCCCCACTCCTCCACTTGCACCTGCTGAGATGGCCTTGGGTCAGCCATAGCCCTGGCAGAGGTTGTCCTTGAAAGGGCAGCTGCTGTGAGAGCCCTCTCCAGCCCCACCCACCTCACAGGGTGTCTGTTGTGGGGGAGGAAGGCAAAGGAGATTGTGAGCCGCTCTGAGACTCTTCGGAGTGGAGGGCGGGATATAAAACCAATATCTTCTTCTTCTTCCCCAGCATTTCTTGTTACACTATTAGGGCTCTCCCACCTCATTCCCAGAATATTCTCCTAAGAAATCTGGTGCGGGGGGAGGGCAGGCAGGAGAGTGTTGCTGCCCTGAGAGAGGAGGTGGGAGGAGTGCGGATTCAGGCAGGGAAGGGGTTGGCAGAGTTTGAGGGAAAAATGTTTTCAGGGGAGGAGAGGGTTGGATGAATAAGGGCCCTCGTGAGATTTCTTTCTTTCTTATTTGCATTTATACCCCGCCCTCCCCAGTCAGTCAGTCAGGTAGATCTGTTCCAAAGTTTTTTGATATCAGTAGGAGCTGTACTCCCCAGGCAAGCCCAAAGTCCAGACTAAAGAAAAATACATTTTATGCCTATCACCGGCTGCAAGTCCCTCCCCTGTCCTCTCATTGGATGAGAGAGCAAGGTTTCCAACAGGGGTGGCCAAACCATGGCTCTTTCACGCATATTGTGTGGCTCTTGAAGCCCCCCCACCCCACCCCATTGGCTGGCTTGGAGAAGGCATCTCTCTTTTTGAATCCCTTCTCCGAGCCAAGCCATACAGTGGCTTGGAGACTGCATTTGAAGTTGCTTTCTTTCCACCTCCCATTTATTTGCTGCCTTCCTTCCTGAATGTCGTGTAGATCTCAAACATCTGACATTCACATCTTGCGGCTCTCAGACATCTGACATTTATTTTATGTGGCTCTTACGTTAAGCAAGTTTGTCCACCCTGGTTTACAATTTCCAGGCTGCCCACTATACATTAGCTCCTTAATATGATCCCCACCCTCAACATAACATTGTATGACCATGTAAATGAAGCAACTGCTTATGCTGGACGTGCAAATGCATATTTATAAATTCATTAAGAATGCTCAGTAGGTGTCCACTGCCTGTAAGTCTTCATCTGTACTCTACTTTTCTGTCTGCCAAGACCCCTGGTCCCTTATCTGAAACCTTGGAGGCATAAATTTTGCTAATAATGTCGCCATATCTTTGCAATCTCCTTTGTTAAAATACCTCTTTTTACCAATTAACTGCTGGCTGGGTATTAACCTTTTTCATTCACTTGTCTCACTTCAGCTCAGATTTCTAATCCAGGTGTGGCCAAACGTACTTAATGTAAGAGCCACAAAGAATAAACATCAGATATCTGAGAGCCCACAAGACATGAACATTAGATGTTTGAGAGCTGCAAGACAGGAAGGAAGGAAGGGAAATAGATTTTGAGAGAGGGAGAGGTGAAAAGAAATCCATTTTCCTTACTCAGATAGAATGGTCAGTTGAGGGGAGCGATGTGGGGCTAAAGGCTCCTGAGTCTTGAAAGCTGAAATCTAGGATCATGAACTTCGCTCTGAATCCAGCCTGGAGAGAGGTTGACTCCAGGGACTGGCACAGGAAATGTGTGTGGAGCAAAAATTCCCAACGTTTGTCTTTCTCTCCCGCCCAGGTCGGTGGAAAGACACCCTTGAGGCCTCTTCCGCCATCTTCTCTGTGTGCTGAAGGGAAAAGAGGCACCATGCAGCAAGCTCAGGTACGGGGAGAGGCAGGATCTCGGGGGAGACGTGGGGCAGGCAGTGGGGATGCTTCTGTGTTCAGATGATCGGGCTCCTTCCCCTTGATTCTCGTGTTCTCTGTTGGGAAGGCAGAAAAACGGTCAACCCCCCCCCCCCCCTGTCTAGGGTGGTTTCTGCAGGACAATTGGAACATTCCTTTTGATCGGGTCCAAATCCAAATGCCTCCATAACAATATTGAATTTTCCCATGGAAAAGTGTTTGGTTCTTTATCATACGGCCATCATTGGCCTCTTCCCCTCAAGGCTGGTAGCCCTCTGTGGCTGAGGAGACCCCTCTGGTTCCAAAATGCTCCCTGGAGGGCTGGAGGTGGGGAGAGATGTCCCTTTGGGGCTCTTCTTACCACCTCTTTTTGCTGCTCTTCCACTATGAATTGGCTCTCTCTGTTTTTGGCTCCCCCCATCCCCCATAGACCAGCTTTCCAGTGAGGTAACAAAATTCTTCCTTCTCTTTCTTGCAGGCGGGGGTGTCCTTCGAAGAGGTGGCCGTGATTTTCACCCTGGGGGAGTGGAGCCTGCTGTGGCCAGCCCAGAGAGCTCTGTACAAGGAAGTCATGCTGGAGAATTATGGGAACGTGGCCTCTCTCAGTAAGTATCCTTTTCTCCTTCTTGCTGTGAGGAGTGACTGTGAGGTGTTCTTAGGGAGGAAGGAGGTGGTCAGGTTGTCTACCCTGGTCCCATTGGTGGTCTCTGCCCCCCTCCACTCTCCTCCCTCTGGTGTGGGGAGGGCTCTGTGCTCTCCTTGCAGAGAGGGAGCCCCTGCCTGGCACTTCTGGGCCTGAACCCCCTAGAGGGCATCGGAAGAGGTGCCAAGAGAGGCCTGGTCTGGAGATGGTGGGAGGCTCTAAGTAGGGGCTTCCCTCCAGTCTGGGCTGAGACGTAGCTACTGCCTCTGCTGTCATTTCAGTTCTCAGCTGCCCTCTCCATCTCAGCTTGGCATGGAACAGGCACATGACTGCCAGTGTTATGCCAGCACCCCTCTCGTTGCCTAGCGCCTCAGACTGCCCCAGAAAATAGCAAAAAAATTTCACTTAAAGCCTTCCCCCCCACAAAAGCTTATACCCAGAATACAACTTTGTTGGTCTTAAAAGGTGCCCAAATAGATACCTGTTTTGACTGCCAGCTGCCAACTTCCTTTGTTTTCTTCCTTTATCTTAATGTTGAATAAAAATCAGCTCTTTTTAAAGAATCACCTCACTGTTTTTTGTGGAAATGCTGCATCCACCTGCAGTCTGGGTGTACAGAGGCTGAGGTCCCAAGAGGCCCAGAGTTTGGGACACATGAGTGCCTGGCCACATATCCAGGCTCCTACAGAGTCGCAGTATGAGGAAAGAGGGATGAGTATTGACCCCATACAATACCCCACGCCACTCCCGTTGCTTGCCTGTGTGTGTGTTTCTGGAGGGACAGTCAGTCTGGCTCAGAGTTAGATCCAGATGGGCAGCCGTGTTAGTCTGTCTGCAGCAGCAGAAAAGGGCGAGAGTGCAGGAGCACCTTCAAGACTAAGAGGATTTGTGGCAGGGCATGACTGTCAGGAGTCACGGTGAGCAGAAGAAGTAGTGAGTGGTGAGTCACGAAAGCTCAGCCCCTGCCACAAATTTTATTATTTTATTATTTATTATTCATTAAATTTTATTATACATGAGGGTGCTCTTTTCAGCTGGTTTGGAATGGTTGAATTGAGGAGCACATAAAAGAGGTCTAATCTTGTGGGTTTCCCCCCTGATAAACAGGTCCTCGGATCGCCAAACCTGATCTCATATCCCGGCTGGAAGAAGAGAAAGAGCCGTTTCTCCTGGACTGTGATGGATTGGCAGGTAGGGGGGCTTCAGAAGTCTGTCTTGGGACTGGGCGTGGCCTGCGCTTCCTTCCAAGGCCTGGAGAATTTCAGTGGCTTTGCTTGTTCTTGGGGGAATAGCGGGTGCTGAAATGGTGCCTGTAGATCTTCAACCCAGGACAAGAGGCGATTTCCTTCTGCCTCTTCTGATGGCCCTTTTGCCACGTCCAGCTCAGTGTTGTCCACTCTGGAGGGAGAGTTTTTCAGAGCAGGGTGTTGGCCAGCCCTCTTTTGCCTGCAATCCCTTGATCTAGAGATTCCAGGCCTTG
The DNA here is from genome assembly GCF_032191835.1 of Heteronotia binoei. NCBI lineage: Eukaryota > Metazoa > Chordata > Lepidosauria > Squamata > Gekkonidae > Heteronotia > Heteronotia binoei. The sequence goes on from NC_083223.1 coordinate 270,052,516, forward strand.
ATGCTGCCTCTCTGGGCCTGCAAAGCAGAAAATATGTGCTTTATGGTAGAGTTATGACTCAAAGCAACCCCAGACTGCTTTCCTGGCCCTGGGCACGGAGCAGGGTTGCATGGGATTGTGAAAGTTCTGGTCCATACAAGACGCCGATATAAAATCCGCCTCTTGCAGGAGAAGTCTTGGTTTGGTGTAGTGGTTAAGTGTGCAGACTCTTATCTGGGAGAAACGGGTTTGATTCCCCACTCCTCCACTTGCAGCTGCTGGAATGGCCTTGGGTCAGCCATAGCTATTGCAGGAGTTGGAGAGGTCTCTGAACCCCACCCACCTCACAGGGTGTTTGTTTTGGGGGACGAAGGTAAAGGTGTTTGTAGGCGTCTCTGAGACTCTGAGATTCAGAGTGAAAGGAGGGGTGTAAATCCAATATCATCATCTTCTCCTTCTTTTCTTCCTCCTCTTTCTTTCTTTCTTTCTTTCTTTCTTTCTTTCTTTCTTTCTTTCTTTCTTTCTTTCTTTCTTTCTCTCTTTCTTCCTTCCTTCCTTCCTTCCTTCCTTCCATTTGTCTCTTCTGATTAACACACGATTGCGTGTTGACTGGAACTACCCACCAGGTCTCTTCATATGTCCTTATGTTCATTACTGGTGGTCACATGCACCTCTCAGCTAGAAGCCATCCAGTGAGTCATTAACACACCATGCTGGATGATGACACGCTTCTCTCACAGGCATTGGGATGCAGACCTTTTCTTCCCTCTTGCCTGTAAGCAGCTTCAAACCCAGAACAAAGCCCTTCCTAACCTGGACACAGAATCTGAGTCCAGAGCCTGCCGCAAACTCTGTCTCCAGGTTCACTCGGACGCCACCATCACAAGACCCAACCACACCAGCCGTACCATCTCTGGTACATTGACATGTGATCTTCGAGGTTGTATATGCCAGCAAATGGCAGCGATGGCCTTCCACTCTGTTTGTCAGACAAGCAATGCAATCCCTACACAAAAGAAAGAATGGGCCGAAGAGTGGCAGCCCTTAAACAGAGAAGTGTAAAGGAGAAATTAAAAAGCACAATTGCTGAAATCAAATTTACCCACAAATTCAGAACAATGGACCCCCCAGGACTGAACAGGGATACAGGACTCTTATCTCACAAATGCTAATCTTCTACCCCTAATTATTTTTCTTTTGTTCTAATCTAGCTAATTACGGTGTGCATAGTACTTCTGCATCCTGAATTTCTTTTTTGTAATACCTCTCCAACTTCTGACAGGGATACAAAGGCTGAGAGATCTCCATTCTGATTTAAGTATGGGGGAGCGAGTCTGGACACTTTGCATTTGTGGAAATTCCAAATAATCCAACCAGGTATCCTTTTCTTTCAGCTGGAGACGTGTGGCAGTCAGCGAATGAAGAAGAACACTCACCAATGGTGAACAAAGATACACATTCAGATGCGAAAGAGAAGTTTAAATCTTTGGATGCACCAAGGAAGGAGGATGGAAAACACCCACCCAAAGGGAGGAATAATTCCAGTCTTTTAGAGAGGGATGAGTCTCTACAGCAAAAGAGATGTCAAGTAGAGAGCAGGAATGAGAGCACTGCAAAAGGAGAACATTTCACTGAAGTATCAGTTATTCCTATTCAACAAAAGATGCGCAACAGAATGAAAATATATACATGCCTGGAGTGTGGGAAAAGCTTTACTGAAAGTTCCTCTCTTACTTCTCACCAAAGAATTCACACAGGGAAAAACCCACATACATGCCTGGAATGTGGGAAAAGCTTCACTCAGAGTTCACACCTTAGTGTCCATCAGAAAATTCACACTGGAGAGAAACCCTATAAATGCCTGGATTGTGGGAAAAGCTTCAATTGCAGTTCCAATCTTACTTCCCACCGAAGAATTCACACAGGGGAAAAACCATATAAATGCCTGGAGTGTGGAAAAAGCTTCACTGACAATTCCAGTCTTACTTCCCACCGAAGAATTCACACAGGGGAAAAACCATATACATGCCTGGAGTGTGGAAAAAGCTTCACTGCAAGTTCCACTCTTACTTCTCACCAAAGAATTCACACAGGGGAGAAACCCTATAAATGCCTGGAGTGTGGGAAGAGTTTTATTTGCAGTTATACTCTTAGTTCTCACCAAAGAATTCACACAGGGGAGAAACCATATAAATGCCTGGAGTGTGGGAAAAGCTTCAGAAACAGTTTTGCTCTTACTACCCACCGAAGAATTCACACAGGAGAAAAACCGTATACATGCCTGGTTTGTGGTAAAAGCTTCAGTCAGAGTTCACAGCTTAGTGTCCATCAGAAAATTCACACTGGAGAGAAACCCTATAAATGCCTGGAGTGTGGGAAAAGCTTCAATTGCAGTTCCAATCTTACTTCCCACCGAAGAATTCACACAGGGGAAAAACCATATAAATGCCTGGAGTGTGGAAAAAGCTTCACTGACAATTCCAGTCTTACTTCCCACCGAAGAATTCACACAGGGGAAAAACCGTATATATGCCTGGAGTGTGGGAAAAGCTTCAATTGCAGTTCCAATCTTACTTCCCACCGAAGAATTCACACAGGGGAAAAACCGTATACATGCCTGGAGTGTGGAAAAAGCTTCACTGAAAGTTCCACTCTTACTTCTCACCAAAGAATTCACACAGGGGAGAAACCCTATAAATGCCTGGAGTGTGGGAAGAGTTTTAGTTGCAGTTACACTCTTAGTTCTCACCAAAGAATTCACACAGGGGAGAAACCATATAAATGCTTGGAGTGTGGGAGAAGCTTCACTCACAACTCTGCTCTTGCTTCCCACCGAAGAATTCACACAGGGGAGAAACCATATACTTGCCTGGAGTGTGGTAAAAGCTTCAGGCAGAAGTCAAACCTGACTTCCCACCAAAGGATACACACAGAAACCATATAACAGCCTAATGCAGGGGTGGCCAACGTTAGGTCTCCAGATGTTTTTTGCCTACAACTCTCATCAGCCCCAGCCAGCATGGCTGATGGCTTGGACTGATGTAGGCAAAAACATCTGGAGAGCTACCGTTGGCCACTCCTGGCCTAATGTGTGGAAAACCTTCAGGTACAGCAGAAACCTTACTTCAGGTCAAAGAATTCACACAGGGGAGAAACCATACAAATGCCAGTAATGTGGGAAAAGGTTCTGTCCAGGGGTCGTTTTGTAGAAAAATAGGTGGTGGAGCTCATCCAGGGATTGTTATGCAGCTGCAATACTGTTCAATGGACAAGGGAGTGGAACTCTTGGAAGAAGGAGGTAGAATGCTCAGAAAAGTTCAGGAGTTGTGCTTCTGTGAGCTCAGGGTTCCTTCAGAGTGCACCCCTTACTTCCCACCAATGAACATGCATGAGAGAGGATATTCATAATTTTCATTCAATTTATGAATGTTTCTGCATTGTGTTTTTTTCATAATCTCTGTAAAGTTCAGTTCTTCATCAGGAAAAGTACCAAAAGAACAGAGCTGCCTCTCAGCCTCGACAGTTCATTAGTGCTGAAGGAACAGGAGGTTTATTTCTTGTGAATTATGATCAACTGCTGTCTGAAATCTGAAAAACTTGTTTTAAAAATGTATTGCAGTTATCAAGACATGTTGTTTTCCATCTAGTATAGTTACTCTTTTGCAGAATCCGTTTTTGTGGACAATTGCATGTTTAAGTTCAAAAGTTTTATTTTTTTTTTCTCTGTCTCCTCTATCAAAAATGTTAAATGAAGGGTCTGATCAGGCTCTCTACTGGTGGCTTCCAGTTGGAAAAGGCCTTCTATTGGGTGAGCATGTCACATGTGCCGGGCTTCCCATTGTACCTCGCTTTTTGCCTACGAAGTTTAAAAGTGACTTGCCAAAATCTTAGGGAACTGTAATGCTTATCTGTTTCGCTTAGTTTGAGAATGTTATTAGACCCAATTTTTACTGTGTGCTTTTTTTTGTACTTGTATGATTTAACTTTCACCTGTTCATCAAAGTGTTGCCTAATAAAGAGGATGCTTTATTTAAAATAAAACCATGATCTCTAAGAGGTTCTCTGTTTGTTCTGCTGACACAAGGTGTGAAGTCTGAGCTTGACTATTTCATTGCACTGGCAGAGATAAGTCTCTGAGAAAGTTTGCTCTGTTAAACCCTCATGGGGTGATTCTGCTTGAATTGGAGTTCTTAGCAGGCTGGATTGAAGGGATTGGCCATTGCATGCACAGCCCATCACAGCCTGGACCCCTTGTACCTTCAGGACCGCCTCTTCCACCTCTGCTCCTCCAAGACAGGTGGGCTTCTCTGAGCAGGTCCTCCCCTGCAACTGGGCAGATTCCGCAACTGCCTGTCCTTGTGCCGTCTATGTTGTGCCCAAAGCCTGGGGGAACGGCCTGCTAGGGGAGCTCGCAAAAGCTGCCATTCACTTGGATTTCTGCAAGTGATAGGATGAAATGTTTTCAGGAACACATTTTGGTAAAGCTCTTTTCCCTCAAATTATCTGCTCATTTTTTTCTCCTTTTTTAATGTTGTAATCCCAACTTCTGTTCTATTGTTTCCTGGATGTCCCATTCCCGTTGATGTAAATTGCCTAACGCTGGGTAGTCCTCCATAGTCTCAGATAAAAAGACAAACCACAAAATTCCACGGAGATAGATCAAGATGGGTAGCCTTGTTTGTCTCTCTGCAGCAGTAGAAAAGAGTCCAACACTGGCAAAATTTGTGGCAGGTGAGGAGTTTTTGTCTCTGAAGAAGTGAGCAGAGACTCATCTGCACATTTAATCAGTATTCACACCCTCATCCCGATTATAGGTAAAAAGATCGGAAAGTACGGTTCTCCAACCAGTTACCTACCCACCAAACTGTCCTAGAGTTTAGTCCACAGTCCTCTAGTTTACCCATCAGAACACCACGGGGAATCCTGTGAAAAGCTTTCCTGAAATCTGGTTCTGTAGAAGAGCTGTCATTCCAGGAGACCTCCAGGGCTCACCTGGAGGCTGGCATCCCTGTCAGGCAACCCGCCCCCCTCAATTACCAGAGCTTTATTATATTCATCCCTTTGAAATAGGCCGGAGCCATTGCTGAGAGATATCGTAATTTATTTCACCTATTCTCCCTTTTCTCAGAGGCTGTTCTTGCATTTTCCCTGCTCGTTCCCTTGAAGGGCCGAAATCGTCTCTAAGCGGGGATTCGTTGGGAGGCTTTTTTGTGTGGCATTATTCACCACTGTGGTGTGATGTTTCCTGTTCTTGAGGGGGGGGGGGAATTCCTGACACAGTGAGGGGAGGAACTGGGGGGGAATCAGTGCCATTTTATACCTGATTACCTCCCTACCACCACCTTTCCTTTTTCCTTTTACAAAATGAGCCTTGACTTAGAGGGTGAGAGAGAGATGGAGTCCTAGAGAGGCACATGGTGTGGGTTACACTGGAAGCGGGCAGCCATTTTGACTTCTATGTATTGCAAAAAAACCCCACACCTCTCAATCACATGCAGGCTTCTACTTCAGTAGGTGGGAAGGAACCTGGTGAGCTCCAAGAGGCTTTGGAGGGGAGAATTGTGGGTTGGGGGCTGCACTGCATGCCCCAAAGTGAGAGAAAGGAGGGGGGACACCCCCTCTACTCCAGCGAGGACCACTTGTCCCCATTGTGCAGAGTCAGGTGGTTCCTGTAGTGGACTGGAGTGCAGGATCCAAATCCGCACCTTGGGAAGTCGAAGGAAGTTCAAGTGGCTTCCAGAGGCCCATTTTGGAAGGAGTGTGGAGTTGACAGCCCCACAGCTAGCAACCTTTTGCTCAGGGTGCCCAAGGGGGTCTGCTCTTACATCACTGTGTGGAGCTGTCACACCATGCTTATACTTAGAAATAACCAAACATAAATAATAAATACAAGTGGTGTATTGCATAAAATGTTTCAGGGTTATTACAAATAAAAGTGGTTTATTGCATAATAATATTTCAGATTTGTTATAGTTTATTACAGTAGTAGTCAACTCCAAAGTAAGGTCTGGACCACCATATATCACAGGGCTGGCCAAATTTGGCTCAGGAGCCACTTATGGCTCTTTCACACATATTGTGTGGCTCTCAAAGCCGGCACTTCCCCATTGGACTACTTGGAGAAGGCATTTCTCTCTTTAAAACACCTCCCCAAGCCAACCAAGCTAGCAGCGTAGAGAATGCATTTAAAGTTGCTTTCTTTGCATTTCTCCCTTCCCCCAAATCTATTTGCCTTCCGTCCGCCCTTCTCTCCCTCCCTCCCTGTGGCTCTCAAATATCTGACATTCATGTCTTGTGGCTCTCAAGCATAGGATGTTTATTGCATGTGGCTCTTATGTTAGACATCCCTGATATATCATATGCCCCCACATTCAAGGGATTCTCTCCTTCTAGGGAGCATGTGCTGGGTCCTTGTTCAAAGAGCAGTTCTCGGGCCTGTTGCTCAAAAACCAAGTGCCCCCAGGACAATCACACAGGCAGAAACAGAACATTACTATGCTCTGACACCTTTAAGACCAACAAAGTATTATTCAAAGTAGAAACTTTTGTGTGCAAAGAGACTTCCTCAGAAACAAACAATCAAATAAAATATCCTCAAGTCCTGCTTATAAGGAAAAGAGAGGCAGGGGGCAGCTGTTACTGAATGGACATGCAGAGCCAAGATGCATTGAGCTGAAACAGGCCTGTAAGATCAATGAATGGCAGCAAATTAGCACATAAATGCAACAAGTAACAGGATGTGAGAATGAAGCCAGGATCCTGCAGAATCCCCAACCCGAATGAAAGTCATCCCAGGCCCAGGGTACATGTGATAACAGACTCTCAGCATGTACACTCTTCTTCACATGCATTGAAATAGATTTCCTCAAATATTACATTTCATTGCTAAATGAGGATTAACACACTTCAGAAATGCTTCCTTCTTTATACCAAACTGAGTTGCTTGAATTTGAATTTATTCACAAGCACATTGACAACACATGGCTACTTTGCATCCTGACTTCTTTCTTTGAAATAGCAAAGATTCCTGTTAAAATTCTGTCTGAAAAGACAGGCTTTGACAGTTGAAACCTCAGACCCCCAAAACCAAGACAAATCAATCACTGGACATACCAAGATATGTTTGCTCACCTGTTCATTTTCAACATTGTATATGCTGTTAAATGCCAACAATTCCTATCTGATGATGAAAAGAAGAAAAAGAAGTAGAGAAAATTGGACATCCTGCCCTATACTCTGAATTTCAGAGCTGCTCACAATCTCCTTTATCTTACTCCCCCACAACAGAGGCCTGAGAACAAAATAAGCAATTGATCTGGCAAATGGTTAGTTTTATGGCTCTGAACGTGTCAACAAATGCTAATTTCAGGGAGACATGATCTGCAGCTGGAATTGGGAATCTCAAATGTCAGTAAACTAGAGTTAACACCAGAGTTTAAACACTGCCTGACTTTAGTCTGCATTGAAAACACACACCTAAAGGAAAACTGCTGAAAAGACTGTGTGAGGGGGCCTGTAAAAAATGCAAGTAGGCCCCAGCCCCTCTAGCCCCTGGAGAGCTATGGTGCTGGGCTCAGAGCACTGTTCCCTCTAAGCTGAGTTAGTGTGAGCTAGCTCAGTTCTTTAGCCTCCAGCTCACACTTTTCTCTCTGAGCATGCGATAAACCACCCCTGAGCAAGCTAATTGGAGCAGCAGTTCACAACTTTAATGCCAGTAGCTCACGAACAAGGATTTTCCCTCTCAAGACTCCACAGCGTAGAGGGAACCCTGGTTGAGAGTGAGATGTGGAGGGAAGAGAAAGAGGGAGCAGATCAAGGGGGGGAAGAAATGGGAGTCTGAGGGGGGTAACAGGGGGAGGCTGCAGGAAAGGCTGAGAGAGCTGGGGAGGGGGTGGTGATGGGTGCAAAGGGACCATGTTGTTGGACTCCCAGAAGTCCCACACTGTGGAACACAAACTGAAGAGTACAAGGGTTGAGGGAGGAAATCTTCCTCCTCAGTATCCAGGCCGTGCCCTTCTGTTTTAGGGAAATGGAGGCAGGAGGGTCCCCTCTCCTCCCCACAAGCGATTTGCTTGGGGTCCGATGCTCTGGGGGATGTATTTTTCTTGCTTCCACACAGCCCCTGTGCAGCTCTTGGTCCCCTGCCGGGGTTTCTGCTGGCTTTTCTGCCATCTTGCCCAAACCAGGTTTGAGGTGAAGATGAATTCTACAAGCAAGGCAAGATGGCTGCCATTTCAATCTCCCCCAGCCCCACCCAAACAGTAGCTGTTTTCCTTCCCCAAGGAAGGAGTGGGAGTGTCTGTTTTTTTTTAGATTTTGGCAGATGACTAGGGTATAGTGATAGACACCACACGACTATCAGGCTATTCCAGTATATTAATATAGAATTTGTAGAACACTGGGACAGCCCATGTGGTAACCCAGACTCCCTCTAACCTGTGGAGTCTTGAGAGCAAAAATTCTACTTGGTGAGCCACTGAAAATAAAGTTGTGAGCTACTGCATAAATTACTTTCCTCTGAGGGCATTTTTCCGGAGCTAAGGCAAAAATGTGTGAACTGTAGGCTAAAAACTGTGAGCTGGGTCACCCTAACTCAGAGAGAACACTGGCACAGGTAACTGTTTTATGGAGGGCATTGTGGGGAGCTTGGAGCAGGGGAAATGGAGGGAAACCTTCCCCTCTGGGCCCGAGACTAAAGATGATGGAACAGACAGGACACATTCGCGCTTTTTCCTTCTGACTTTTTCGAGGCAAGGGTTCAAGCTTCCCTTGGGACTGGAGGAGGAACATTTTTTGGGGGAGGCCTCCCTCTGCTCAAATCTCCCCACCCAGGCAGAGAGTGCAAAAACTTTCCCCCTGCAGAGCTAGTTTTCTGAGTGCAGGGAGAATTCAGATCTGAGCTGGAGTCTCTCGTCTGCCGCCTTGAATCAGACACTCCATCCCATCTCCTTGTTACTGCCCCTATATGCCTTGTTCATATGCACGCTTTGTGGAGGGCATAACCAGGCTGCACTGCAGCGCAAGCAAAATAAAAACATCAGAGAAGCCATGTTGGATCAGGCCAATGGCCCATCAAGTCCAACACTCTGTCACACCAGAAAACCAGGTGCCATTGGGAGGTCCTCTAGTGGGGCCAGGACAATAGAAGCCCTCCTACTCTTGCCCCCCTGCCCAGGCACCAAGAAAACAGAGCATCACTGCCCCAGCCAGAGACTTCCATCCTATGCCCCGTGGCTAATAGCCACTGAAGGACCCCTGCTCCAAATGTTTATTCCATTCCCTCTTGAAGCTGTCTATGCTTGCAGCCACCACCACCTCCTGCAGCAGTGAATTCCATGCGTTAATCACTCTTTGGAACCCTCAATAACAATGGGCATGGGATCGGATCACTCTGGACACCCTGTGGCAGGCTTAGCACACAAAATGGAGTCTGGCCTCACTTTGGTCCAGCTGGCCTATCCTTCAGACACACTGTGCCCTCCAGGTTCAGCACATAAATGCCTTTAGCAATGCAGATAAGGATGCCTCTCCCTTGTATCCGACTAAGGCATGGTCCCCAGGCTGGGGAGAAAGCCAAGCACCCAGCTACATTAGGTCTCCTCTCAGCCTCCAGCAAATGCAAAGAATCTCCAGCCTCCAGCAAATGCAAGAAAAGTAGGAAAGTCTTTTTCACTTGGATTTGTCTTCTCAAATCTTTTTGTCTTCTGTTAATAACACCTCCGGGTGCATCTGTATCAATGTTTCCTGACAACACCCTGTTTCTGAGTCCCAACTCTCCTGGCTCCACCTCAAATGTTAATTGCTCTCTTGCTTTCCTTTGAATAGTCTAATCACCCTGCCTAGTTTGAATTCTTCTCCATCCCCTTTCTAGAAATGGGCTATCAGCACCTAGTGGTTACACCCACCCCAATCCCCCTGGCTTCCTGAGCCCCTTTGTCTCTCTCAGAAGCACCCATCTGCTCCTCTTTGCATACTTTATCTCCTAACTTCCTCATCCAATCATACATTGTTCTAAGGGACATCCTGACTGCTTGTGCCTCGGGATACGTTTCAGTCTACTTAAGGAGGGTCTCTGGGCCTGCTCAGGGTGTTCAGTCTTGGAGCCTTCAGACTCACACCCCTGAACTCTGCTTGGGAACCTTCCTCAGAAGAACTCTGGTCGTTCTGCTGCCTCCTCTTTGGACTTCTGCTCACTGCACAGGTAGCTATGAAAGCCTTTTCACCCCCACGAATATTACCCCTTTCCGCTCTGCTAGAGATCTGTTTTTCTGGTGTTCTTCTCTGTGCGCTAGACTAATTCAGTGGATGTATGTATTTTTATTATTTTATGGTTTAAAACTGGAATTTGTAATTATTTTTATACAACAATTGCAAATAATAATAATATTACTCCATACATGTATGGATAATACATAAATAGAAATTAACAAACATTTAAACATGGTACCACAGATTATCTAAAATTTGAAATGGAGTAAAGTTAGTAAATATAAGCCAATACTGTTCCAGTTTTATGCATTGCTCCATGTCTAGTAGAAGGAAGAAGTCAGATATTTCTTTGGAATTGTATATTTTTCTTATTGTTTACATAGAAAGAAAAGGAGAACCATTTTTCTAGAAAGCTTTTTTTTTCTTTGTAGGAACCTCTGCTATATAAATTTGTGGAGCTAATTAATCCACAGCTGCAACTGCCCACCCCTCAGTCCACCACTGTTGAATTGTTGGCCCAGTCTTTTCCTTCCAATGTTTAGCTACAAGAATCTTTGCAACGATAAGTAATAATGACGCCAATTCGCTGTTAGGCTGTGAATTTTTAAAGCTGGCCAGATATTCAGTGGGATTGATTCTGGTGTAGGAGGAATTGTACCATTCAAAATTTTGTTTATAATGCTAGCCACTGATGGCCAGAATAACGTCACCCTGGGACATCTCCACCAGCCGTGCCTGAAAGTACCTGGGAGTTGACATCCTTCCCAACAATTGGGGCTCTGTTTGGATTTAGATCAGCATAGTTTCTGGGGAGTTGAATACCATCTGGCGTTTATTTTAAAGTTTTGAAGTTTAATTTTTAAAGAATAAGTTTTCTATAAAGCCAGAGTAATTTCCACTGATCTTCTTCCAAATTCATTTCAAAAGTCCTGGTTATTATTGTATTTTGAAGACAATTCTCTCTCTATTACCATTTCATGTGGCTTTTTTGAAAGATCTCTCTCTCTCTCTGAAATTATTACTGATGTGCTCATAGTGGAATCTCAGTCCTAAATAGCTCTACTAGTAGACCTAAATAGCTGGGTCTACTGATACTAATTCTCCCCCCCTCCAGGAAAAAAGAGGAGTCCCCCCCCCAGCATTTCTTGTTACCCTATTAGGGCTCTCCCGCCTCATTCCCAGAATATTCTCCTAAGAAATCTGGTGGGGGGAGGGTAGGCAGGAGGGTGTTGCTGCCCCCAGAGAGGAGGAGGGAGGGGTGCGGCTTCAGGCAGGAAAGGGGTTGGCAGAGTTTGAAGGAAAAATGTTTGCAGGGGAGGAGAGGGTTGGATGAATAAGGCCCCCTGTGTGATTTCTTTCTTTCTTTCTTTCTTTCTTTCTTTCTTTCTTTCTTTCTTTCTTTCTTTCTTTCTTTCTTTCTTTCTTTCTTTCTTTCTTTCTTTCTTTCTTTCTTTCTTTCATTTATACCCCGCCCTCCCCAGTCAGTCAGTCAGGTAGATCTGTTCCAAAGTTTTTACTGATGTCTGTAGGAGCTGTACTCCCCAGGCAAGCCCAAAGTACAGAATAAAGAGAAATACATTTTGTACCTATCACCGGCCGCAAGTCCGTCCCCTGTCATCTCATTGGATGAGAGAGCAAGGTTTCAAACAGGGGTGGCCAAACCGTGGCTCGGGAGCCACACGTGGCTCTTTCACGAATATTGTGTTGCTCTTGAAGCCCCCACACCCTAACCCATTGGCTGGCTTGGAGAAGGCATCTCTCTCTTTGAATCACTTCTCCGAGCCAAGCCAGACAGCGGCTTGGAGACTGCATTTGAAGTTGCTTTCTTTCCACCTCCCAGCCTCCCCCCATCTGTTTGCTGCCTTCCTTCCTTCCTGTCTCAAACACCTGACATTCACATCTTGTGGCTCTCAGACATCTGACATTTATTCTATGTGGCTCTTACATTAAGCAAGTTTGGCCGCCCCGGTTTACAATTTCCAGGCCGCCCACTACGCATTAGCTCCTTAACATAACCCCACCCTCAACATAACATTGTATGACCATGTAAATGAAGCAATTACTTATGCTGGACGTGCAAACGCAGATTCATAAATCCATTAAGCATGCTCAGTAGGTGTCCACTGCCTGTAAGTCTTCATGTGTACTCTACTTTTCTGTCTGCCAACTCCCCTGGTCCCTTTTCTGTAATCTTGGAGGCATAAATTTTGCCTAATAATGTCGCCATTTCTTTGGACATCTTCTCCTTTGTTAAAATACCTCTTTTTACCAATTCACTGCTGGCTGGGTATTAACCCTTTCCATTCACTAGTCTCACTTCAGCTCAGATTTCTAATCCAGGTGTGGCCAAACTTGCTTAACGTCAGAGCCACAAAGAATAAACGTCAGATATCTGAGAGCCCACAAGACATGAACATTAGATGTTTGAGAGCCGCAAGACAGGAAGGAAGGGAAATAGATTGGGGGGAGGTAGAGGTGAAAATAAAGCAACTTTAACTTTAAATGCATTCTCCAGGCCACCGGCTGGCTTGTCTTGGAGAAGTGATGTAAAGAGACAGATGCCTTCTTGTGGAGAAACGCCATCTGAGAGTGTTGGTGCTTCATCCAAAAAGGCAGGGATCAGTAAATCCATTCAGCAGGCTTTGTAGCCTTCCCCTCACTCCCCCCCTCCCTTCCAGAACCAAACCAACAACGCTAGGGGGAAAGTCTCCTAGAGAGGCAGGAAGGGCTGTTGTTCTTGCCATGTGCTAGGCAGGAAGAGAGTTTCTCAGTTTGCAGCCAGCGCTCGAGCAAGCATGTGGTGAGCAATGGAGGTTCCTGCCTGGGGGGCCCCCAGGCAGGCAGACAAAGTAAGTCATTCTCTTAGGCAGATCAAGTATAGACCAGGGACAATACGATGCGTTTAAAAACCACCTTTATTTTGCTATGCTGTTTGCTGTGCTTTGCTGTGCGGTGCTAACTTTTTAAATGCAACTGTTTTTGTTTTGTGTTTTTCTTTTCCTATATTTTTCTCTTTTAAATAAATGTTTTTTCTGTTTTAAATGCTGGCAGTTCATCTCTGTACCACATAGATCCCCAGACCGCTTTAGACCACGCTGTTTTATAAAGGGGGCCCCGGGGAAGGGGGAAGGCATGCAGTTGGATAAGGTGCCAATCCTCCAGGGGTGCCCCAAAGAAGCGCTGAGGTCTCTGTGAAACCCAAGTGCAGGGTGGCAGAGGACCTGGAGGCCTGGCCTCACAGCTGGAGAGGGGGATTGGGAGTCCTGTTCCTCTCAATCTGAACCCCGGGACTGAGCAGGTGGTGGCAGCGCGCCCAAGGGGCAGGAGGAGACATAGCTCCCTCCAGGAGTTGGCGACTCCATAGGGAGCTGACGGGACCGGGTCTGAAGGCAGAATCGGGCCGGTTCCCGTCACACTTCTCCAAGCCAGCTGGGGGCTTTGAGAGCCATACAATATGTGCGAAAGAACCACATGTGGCTCCCGAGCTACAGTTCGGCCACCCCTGTTCTAATCCATTTCCCTCACCCAGATAGAATGGCTGGTTGAGGGGAGAGATGTGGGGCTAAAAGCTCCTGAGTCTTGATAGATCAAATCAAGGATCTTGAACTGTGCTCTGAATCCAGCCTGGAGAGAGGTTGACTCCAGGGACTGGCACAGGAAATGTGTGTGGAGCAAAAATGGATTCCCAGTGTTTGTCTTTCTCGCCCTCCCAGGTCAGTGGAAAGACACCCTTGAGGCCTCTTCCACCATCTCCTCTGTGTGCTGAAGGGAAAAGGGCCGCCATGCAGCCAGCTCAGGTATGGGGGGGGGAGGCAGGATCTCTGGGGAGACGTGGGGCAGGCAGTAGGGATGCTTCTGTGTTCAGAGGATCGGGGTCCTTCCCGTTGATTCTCGTGTTCTCTACTGGAAAGGCAGAAAAACGGTCACCCCCCTGTCTAGGGTGGTTTCTGTAGACAAGCAGGACAATTGGAACATTCCTTTCGATTGGGTCCAAATCCAAATGCCTTCATAGCAATATTGAATTTTCCCATCGAAAAGTATTTGGTCCGTTATCATACGGCCATCTTTGGCCTCTTCTCCTCAATACTGGTAGCCCCCTGTGGCTGAGGACACCCCTCTGGTTCCAAAATTCTCCCTGGAGGGCTGGAGGTGGGGAGAGATGTCCCTTTGGGGCTCTTCTTACTACCCTCTTTCTGCTGCTCTTCGACTATGAATTGGTCTCTGTGTTTTTGGATCCCCGCCCCCCCAGACCAACTTTCCAGTGAGGTAACAAAATACTTTCTTCTTTTTCTTGCAGGCAGGGGTGTCCTTCGAAGAGGTGGCCGTGATTTTCACCCCGGGGGAGTGGAGCCTGCTGCGCCCAGCCCAGAGAGCTCTGTACAAGGAAGTCATGCTGGAGAATTTTGGGAACGTGGCCTCTCTCAGTAAGTATCCTTTTCTCCTTGCTGTGAGGAGTGACTGTGAGGTGTTCCTTAGGGAGGAAGGAGGTGGTCAGGCTGCCTGCCCTGGTCCCATTGGTGGTCTCTGCTCCCCTCCGCTCTCCTCCCTCTGGTGTGGGGAGGGCTCTGTGCTCTCCTTGCAGAGAGGGAGCCCCTGCCTGGCACTTCTGGGCCTGAGCCCCCTGAGAGGGCATCGGAAGAGGTGCCAAGGGAGGCCTGGTCTGGAGATGGTGGGAGGCTCTAAGTAGGGGCTTCCCTCCAGTCTGGGCTGAGACGTGGCTGCTGTCTCTGCTGTCATTTCAGTTCTCAGCTGGCCTCTCCATCTCAGCTTGGCATGGAACAGCTTGGCATGACTGCCAGTGTTATGCCAGCACCCCTCTCATCACCTAGCGCCTCAGACTGCCCCAGAAAATAGCAAAAAATTTTCGCTTAAAGCCTTCCCTCCACAAAAGCTTATACCCAGAATAAAACTTTGTTGGTCTTAAAAGTGTCCAAATAGATACCTGTTTTGACTGCCAGCTGCCAACTTTCTTTCTTGTCTTCCTTTCTCTTAATGTTGAATAAAAATCAGCCCTTTTTAAAGAATCAACTCACTGTTTTGTGGGGAAATGCTGCACCCACCTGCAGTCTGTGTGTACAGAGGCTGAGTTCCCAAGAGACCCAGAGTTGGGAATACATGAGTGCCTGGCCCCATATCCATGCTCCTACAGAGTCTCAGTATGAGGAAAGAGGGATGAGTCTTGACCCCATACGATACCCCTCTTTGCCGCTCCCATTGCTTGCCTGTGTGTGTTTCTGGAGGGACAGTCAGTCCGGCTCAGAGTGAGATCCAGATGGGCAGCCGTGTTAGTCTGTCTGCAGCAGCAGAAAAGGGCGAGAGTGCAGGAGCACCTTCAAGACTAAGAGGATTTGTGGCAGGGCATGACCGTCAAGAGTCACGGTGAGCAGAAGAAGTAGTGAGTGGTGAGTCACGAAAGCTCAGCCCCTGCCACAAATTTTATTATTTTAATATTTATTATTCATTAAATTTTATTATTCATTAGGGTGCTCTTTTCAGCTGGTTTGGAATGGTTGAATTGATGAGCACACAAAAGAGGTCTAATTTTGTGGGTTTCCCCCCTGATAAACAGGTCCTCCGATTGCCAAACCTGAGCTCATATCCTGGCTAGAAGAAGACAAAGAGCTGTTTCTCTTGTACTGTGATGGATTGGAAGGTAGGGGGTCTTCAGAAGTCTGTCTTGGGACTGGGTGTGGCCTGCGCTTCCTTCCAAGGGCTGGAGAATTTCTGTGGTTTGCTTGTTCTTGCAGTTTGCCCTGCAAAGGGCTTGGGGGAATAGCTGATGCTGAAATGGTGCCTATAGATCTTCAATGCAGGACAAGAGGTGGTTTCCTTCTGCCTCCTCTGATGGCCCTTTTGCCACGTCCAGCTCAGTGTTGTCCACTCTGGAGGGAGAGTTTTTCAGAGCAGGGTGCTGGCCAGCCCTCTTTTGCCTGCAATCCCTTGATCTAGAGATTCCAGGCCTTGATGCTGGCTCTCTGGGCTTGCAAAGCAGAAAATATGTGCTTTATGGTAGAGTTATGACTCAAAGCAACCCCAGATTGCTGTCCTGGCCGTGGGCATGGAGCAGGGTTGCACGTGATTGTGAAAGTTCTGGTGCCTACAAGACGCCGATATAAAATCCAGCCTCTTGCAGGGGAAGTCTTGGTTTGGTGTAGTGGTTAAGTGTGCGGACTTTTATCTGGGAGAACCGGGTTTGATTCCCCACTCCTACACTTGCAGCTGCTGGAATGGCCTTGGGTTAGCCATAGCTGTGGCAGAGCTGTCCTTGAAAGGGTAGCTGCTGTGAGAGCTCTCTCATCCCCAGCCACCTCTGTCTGTTGTCAGGGGAGGAAGATAAAGGAGATTGTAGGCTTCTCAGAGACTCTGAGATTCAGAGTGAAGGGAGGGGTATAAATCCAATATCTTCTTTCTTTCTTTCTTTCTTTCTTTCTTTCTTTCTTTCTTTCTTTCTTTCTTTCTTTCTTTCTTTCTTTCTTTCTTTCTTTCTTTCTTTCTTTCTTTCTTTCTTTCTTTCGATTTGTCTCTTCTGATTAATACACGATTGCATGTTGACTGGAACTACCCACCAGGTCTCTTCATATGTCCTTATATTCATTACTGGTGGTCACATGCACCTCTCAGCTAAAAGCCATCCAGTGAGTCATTAACACACCATGCTGGATGATGACACGCTTCTCTCACAGGCATTGGGATGCAGACCTTTTCTTCCCTCTTGCCTGTAAACAGCTTCAAACCCAGAACAAAGCCCTTCCTAACCTGGACACAGAATCTGAGTCCAGAGCCTGCCGCAAACTCTGTCTCCAAGTTCACTCGGACACCCCCATCACAAGACCCAACCACACCAGCCCTACCATCTCTGGTACATTCACATGTGATCTCCGGAGGTTGTATATGCCAGCAAATGGCAGCGATGGCCTTCCACTCTGTTTGTCAGACAAGCAATCCAATCCCTACAGAAAAGAACGAATGGGCCGAAGAGTGGCAGCCCTTAAACAGAGAAGTGTAAAGGAGAAATTCAAAAGCACAATTGCTGAAATCAAATTTATCCACAAATTCAGAACAATGGACTCCCCCAGGACTGAACAGGGATACAGGACTCTTATCTCACAAATGCTAATTTTCTGCCCCTAATTATTTCTCTTTTGTTGTGATCTAGCTAATTAGGTGTGCATGGTACTTCTGCATCCTGAATTTCTTTTTTGTAATACCTCTCCCACTTCTGACAGGGATACAAAGGCTGAGAGATCTCCATTCTGATTTAAGTATGGGGGAGCGAGTCTGGACACTTTGTATTTGTGGCAAGTGCCAAATCATCCAACCAGGTATCCTTTTCTTTCAGCAGGAGACGTGTGGCAGTCAGCGAATGAAGAAGAACACTCACCAGTGGTGAACAAGGATACACATTCAGATGCGAAAGAGAAGTTTGAATCTTTGGATGCACCAAGGAAGTACGATGGAAAACACCCACCCAAAGGGAGGAACAATTCCAGTCTTTTAGGGAGGGATGAGTCTCTACAGCAAAAGAGATGTCAAGTAGAGAGCAGGAATGAGAGCACTGTAAGAGGAGAACATTTCACTGAAGTATCAGTTATTCCTGTTCAACAAAACATGTGCAACAGAATGAAAATATATAAATGCCTGGAGTGTGGAAAAAGCTTCAGTGACATTTCCCCTCTTACTTCCCACCGAAGAATTCACACATGGGAAAAACCATATACATGCCTGGAGTGTGGGAAAAGCTTCAGTCGCAGTTCCACTCTTGCTTCCCATGAAAGAATTCACACAGGGGAAAAACCGTATAAATGCCTGGAGTGTGGGAAAAGCTTCAATCGCAGTTCTAACCTTAGTGTCCATCAAAAAATTCACACAGGGGAAAAACCTTATACATGCCTGGATTGTGGTAAAAGCTTCAGTCAGAGTTCACAGCTTAGTGTCCATCAGAAAATTCACACTGGAGAGAAACCCTATAAATGTCTGGAGTGTGGGAAAAGCTTTAGTAATAGTTTTGCTCTTACTACCCATGGAAGAATTCACACAGGGGAGAAACCGTATACATGCCTGGAGTGTGGGAAAAGCTTTACTGAAAGTTCCTCTCTTACTTCTCACCAAAGAATTCACACAGGGGAAAAACCATATACATGCCTGGAGTGTCGGAAAAGCTTCACTCAGAGTTCACACCTTAGTGTCCATCAGAAAATTCACACTGGAGAGAAACCCTATAAATGCCTGGAGTGTGGGAAAAGCTTCAGTCGCAGTTCCGCTCTTACTTCCCACCGAAGAATTCACACAGGGGAGAAACCGTATACTTGCCTGGAATGTGGGAAAAGCTTCAAGGACAGTTCCAGTCTTACTTCCCACCGAAGAATTCACACGGGGGAAAAACCGTATACATGCTTGGAGTGTGGAAAAAGCTTCAATCGCAGTTCACACCTTAGTGTCCATCAGAAAATTCACACTGGAGAGAAACCCTATAAATGCCTGGAGTGTGGGAAAAGCTTCAGTCAGAGTTCTGCTCTTACTACACACCAAAGAATTCACACAGGGGAGAAACCGTATCCATGCCTGGAGTGTGGGAAAAGCTTCACTGACAGTTCCAGCCTTACTTCTCACCGAAGAATTCACACAGGGGAGAAACCATATATGTGCCTGGAGTGTGGTAAAAGCTTCAGGCAGAAGTCAAAACTGACTTCCCACCAAAGGATACACACAGAAACCATATAACAGCCTAATGCAGGGGTGGCCAACGGTTGCTCTCCAGATGTTTTTTGCCTACAACTCCTATCAGCCCCAGCCAGCATGGCTGATGGCTTGGATTGATGGAAGTTGTAGGCAAAAAACATCTGGAGAGCTACCGTTGGCCACTCCTGCCCTAATGTGGGGAAAACCTTCAGGTACAGCAGAAACCTTACTTCAGATCAAAGAATTCACACAGGGGAGAAACCATACAAATGCCTGTAATGTAGGAAAAGGTTCCGTCCAGGGGTTGCTTTGTAGAAAAACAGATGGTGGAGGTCATCCAGGGATTGTTATGTAGCTGCAATACTATTCAATGGACAAGGAGGTGGAACTCTTGGAAGGAGGAGGTGGAATGCTCAGAAAAGTTCAGGAGTTGTGCTCCTGTGAGCTCAGAGTTCCATCAGAGTGCACCCCTTACTTCCCACCAATGCACATGCACCAAGAGGATATTCATAATTTTCATTCAATTTATGAATGTTTCTGCATTGTATTTTTTTCATAATCTCTGTAAAGTTCAGTTCTTCATCAGGAAAAGTACCATAAGATCAGAGCTGCCTCTCAGCCTCGACAGGTAGTGCTGAAGGAACAGGAGGTTTATTTCTTGTGAATTATGATCAACTGCTGTCTGACGTCTGAAAAACTTGTTTTAAAAATGTAATGCATTTATCAAGATATGCTGCATTCCATCTAGTATAGTTACTCTTTTGCAGAATGCGTTTTGGGTCCAAATGTTTGTATTTGGTGGACAATTGCATGTTCAAGTTCAAAAGTTTTGTTTCTCTTTCTCTGTTTCCTCTATCAAAAATGTCACCTGAAGGCTCTGATCACGCTTTCTACTTGCGGCTTCCAGTTGGAAAAGGCCTTCTATTGGGTGAGCATGTCACATGTGCCGGGGTTTCCCATTGTACCTCTCTTTTAGCCCATGAAGTTTAAAACTGACTTGCCAAAATCTTAGGGAACTGTAATGCTTATCTGTTTTGCTAAGTTTGAGAATGTTAGTAGACCCAATTTTTACTGTGTGCTTTTTTTTGTACTTGTATGATTAACTTTCACCTGTTCATCAAATTGTTGCCTAATAAAGAGGATGCTTTATTTAAAATAAAACCATGATCTCTAAGAGGTTCTCTGTTTGTTCTGCTGACACAAGGTGTGAAGTCTGAGCTTGACTGTTTCATTGCACTGGCAGAGATAAGTCTCTGAGAAAGTTTGCTCTGTTAAACCCTCATGGGGTGATTCTGCTTGAATTCGAGTTCTTAGCAGGCTGGATTGAAGGGATTGGCCATTGCATGCAAAGCGTGTCACATCCTGGATTACTCCTATCTGCAGGACCACCTCTTCCCCCTCTGCTCCTCCAGGACAGGTGGGCTCCTCTGAGCAGGTGCTCCCCTGCAACTGGTCAAACTCGGCAACTGCCTGTTCTTGTGCCGTCTATGTTGTGCCCAAAGCCTGGGGGAAGGGCCTGCTAGGGGAGCTCGCAAAAGCTGCCGTTCACTTGGATTTCTGCAAGTGATAGGATGAAATGTTTTCAGGAGCACATTTTGGTAAAGGGCCGGAGCCTGTGATCTGTACTACGATGTCCAGTACGTACGGCCGTAAGCTCAATCCTTCTATGTGACTCCTGTACCGTCAAATGAGACATGTAGAAGCCTATGCTTGGCTTCAGCTCTTTTCCCTCAAATTTTCTGCTCATTTTCTCCTTTTTTTAATGTTGTAATCCCAACTTCTGTTATATTATCTCCTGGATGTCCCGTTCCCGTTGATGTAAATTGTCTAACGCTGGGTAGTCCTCCATAGTCTCAGTGAAAATGACAAACCACAAAATTCCACGGAGATAGATCAAGATGGGTAGCCTTGTTTCTCTCTCTGTAGCAGTAGAAAAGAGTCCAACACTCGAAAAATTTGTGGCAGGCGAGGAGTTTTTGTCTCTGAAGAAGTGAGCAGAGACTCATCTGCAGATTTAATCAGTATTCACACCCTCAAAAAGGGGCAATTCCTGACACAGTGAGGGGGGGAACTGGGGGGAAATCAGTGCCATTTTATACCTGATTACCTCCCTACCACCACCTTTCCTTTTTGCTTTTACAAAATGAGCCTTGTCTTGGAGGGTTAGAGAGAGAGAGAGAGAGAGAGTCCTAGAGAGGCACATGGCGTGGGTTACACTGGAAGGGGGCAGCCATTTCGACTTACGTCGATTGCAAAAAAACCCCACCTCTCAGTCATGTGCAGGCTTCTACTTCAGTGGGTGGGAGAGAATCTGGTGAGCTCCAAGAGGCTTTGGAGGGGGGAATTGTGGGTTGGGGGCTGCACTGCAAGCCCCAAAGTGGGAGAAAGGGGGGGGATGTAGCAGGGGTTAAAACAGAGCACCTCCAGTGTTTTCCTTGCCTCCCTGGGGACACCCCTCCTCCAGTGAGGACCACTTGTCCCCATAGTGCAGAGCCAGGTGGTTACTGCAGCGGACTGGAGTGCAGGATCTGAATCCGCACCTTGGGAAGTCGAAGGAAGTTCCAGTGACTTCCAGAGGCCCATTTCGGAAGGAGGGGGGGAGTTGACAGCCCCACAGCTAGCAACCTTTTGCTCAGGGGGCCCAAGGGAGTCTGCTCTTATGTCTTATGTCACTGGGTGGAGCTGTTTGGTGTAGTGGTTAAGTGTGCGGACTCTTATCTGGGAGAACCGGGTTTGATTCCCCACTCCTCCACTTGCACCTGCTAGCATGGCCTTGGGTCAGCCATAGCTCTGGCAGAGGTTGTCCTTGAAAGGGCAGCTGCTGTGAGAGCCCTCTCCAGCCCCACCCACCTCACAGGGTGTCTGTTGTGGGGGAGGAAGGTAAAGGAGATTGTGAGCCGCTCTGAGACTCTTCGGAGTGGAGGGCGGGATATAAATCCAATATCTTCTTCTTCTTCTTAGAAATAACCAAACATAAATAATAAATACAAGTGGTGTATTGCATGAAATGTTTCAGGGTCATTATTATTGTTACAAATAAAACTGGCTTATTGCATAATAATATTTCAGATTTGTTATAATTCATTACAGTAGTAGTCAACTCCAAAGTAAGGTCTGGACCACCATATATCACAGGGGTGGCCAAATGTGGCTCAGGAGCCTCTTATGGCTCTTTCACACATATTGTGTGGCTCTCAAAGCTGACACTTCGCCATTGGACAACTTGGAGAAGGCATTTCTCTCTTTAAAACACCTCCCCAAGCTAGCAGCTTAGAGAATGCATTTAAAGTTGCTTTCTTTCCAACCCTCCCTTTCCCCCCAATCTATTTGCCTTCCTTCCTCCCTTCTCTCCCTCCCTCCCTGTGGCTCTCAAATATCTGACATTCATGTCTTGTGGCTCTCAAACATAGGATGTTTATTGCATGTGGCTCTTATGTTGGCCATCCCTGATATATCGTATGCCCCCACATTCAAGGGACTCTCTCCTTCTAGGGAGCATGTGCTGGGTCCTTGTTCAAAGAGCAGTTCTCGGGCCTGTTGCTCAAAAACGAACTGTCTCCAGGACAATCATACAGGCAGAAACAGAACATCACTATGCTCTGACACCTTTAAGACCAACAAAGTATTATTCAAAGAAGAAACGTTTGTGTGTGTGATGGAACCGGACCGATTCTGCTTTCAGACCCGGTCCCGTCAACTCCCCATTGAGTCGCCAACTCCTGGAGGGAGCTATTTCTCCTCCGGCCACTTGGGCTCGCTGCCACCACCTGCTCAGACTAGGGGTTCAGATTGAGAGCAACAGGACTCCCAATCCCCCTCTCCAGCTCTGTGGCCAGGCCTCAAGGTCCTGTGCCACCCTGTACTTGGGTATCACAAAGACCACAGCACTTCTTCGGGAAACCCCTGGAGGATTGGCACCTTATCCAACTGCATGCCTTCCCCTTTCCCCAGGGCCCCCTTCATAAAGCAGCGTGGTCTAAGCGGTTGGGGATCTATGTGGCACAGAGTTTGACTGCCAGCATTCGAAACAGTAAAAATGTTTAATAAGAAGAGAAAGAAAAATAAAAACAAAAACAGTTACATGTAAAAGCTTAGCACAGCACCTGAACAGCAACAAGCAGGACAAATAAAAGGTGGATTTAAAGGCCTCCTCTCATTCCTGGTGTACTCTTGCCCTACCTTGTGAATGACTGCCTGGGGTCCCACAGGCAGGAGCCCACAGCCTGGCAACCTCTCTCCCAGAGCACCAGCCAAGAACTGGCCTTTTCCCACCTAATTCAAATAAAAAAAAACCCCAAAGAACTTCCTGCCCCTCTAGGAGGCTTTCCCCCTAGAGTTGCTGGTTTAACTCCAGAAGGGAGGAGGGAATGAGGGGAAGGCTAAAGAACTTCCTGCCCCTCTAGGAGGCTTTCCCCCTAGAGTTGATGGTTTAACTCCGGAAGGGAGGAGGGAATGAGGGGAAGGCTAAAGAACTTCCTGCCCCTCTAGGAGGCTTTCCCCCTAGAGTTGCTGGTTTAACTCCAGAAGGGAGGAGGGAATGAGGGGAAGGCTAAAGAACTTCCTGCCCCTCTAGAAGGCTTTCCCCCTAGAGTTGATGGTTTAACTCCAGAAGGGAGGAGGGAATGAGGGGAAGGCTAAAGAACTTCCTGCCCCTCTAGGAGGCTTTCCCCCTAGAGTTGATGGTTTAACTCCGGAAGGGAGGAGGGAATGAGGGGAAGGCTAAAGAACTTCCTGCCCCTCTAGAAGGCTTTCCCCCTAGAGTTGATGGTTTAACTCCGGAAGGGAGGGTGGGAGTGAAGGGAAGGCTAGGCTACACAGCCTGTCTAGTAGTTTAATGTTCCTCTCCAACCAAGCACCAACATTAACCAAGATGGCGTTTCTCCACACGTCCCCCTCCTTAAATTCTGAGCCGGAGGGGTTGCCTCCTACAGAGGTGACCCCGTAGCAGAATCCAACCAAACAAGGAGAAACCCATTAACCAAAATATTACACAAACATTCAGGTATTTCTCCAATACATGAAGGCTGACACCTTAAGCGTCACCATCCTTTCTGGACAGAAAGTCTGCGATCACATTGTGGCATCCAGCAATGTGCTCGATCTTCATATGGTACTCCTGAATCCTCCAGGACCATCTCTGCAATTTAGAATTGGTGTTCTTCATAGTCTGTAACCATTGCAGAGAGGAGTGGTCAGTCAGGAGGGTGAACTCTTGTCCCCACAAATAAGGGTGAAGTTTGTGTAGAGCCCACACAACTGCTAGACACTCTTTTTGTACTGAGGACAGGTTCTTTTCTCGAGGAATGAGCTTCCTGCTCAGGTAAGCTACAGGATGTTTGGTCTCATCCCAGTCCTGCATCAAAACAGCCCCAATCCCATGGTCTGAGGCTTCGGTGGCAACAAAGAACCGTTTATCAAAGTCCGGAGCTTTGAGTAGGTTCTCCCTCACCAGATCCATCATCTCTTTCAGTCGTTCCCTGAAAGACAACACATAGTCCACTACTGACATCTTAGCTTTTGGGATTTTCTCCTCCCATCTCTCCTTGACCAGGTCTAGAGGTCCCCTGACCCTTCTGCCAAACATAAGTTCAAAAGGAGAGAACCCGGGGGATTCCTGGGGTACCTCCCTATAAGCAAATAATAATTGTGGCAGTTTTTCATCCCAGTCTTGGGGATGAGTATCAACACAGGCTCTTAGCATCCCATTTCAACGTCCCATTAAACCTCTCAGTTAACCCATTTGACTGAGGATGATCAAGGGGGGGAAGAAATGGGAGTCTGAGGGGGGAGACTGGGAGAGGCTGCAGGAAAGGCTGAGGGAGCTGGGGAGGGGCTGCTGATGAGGGCATGGAGACTGTATTGCTGGACCCCCAGAAAACCCACACCGTGGAACAGAATCTGAAGAGTAGAACGGGGCGGGAGGGGGGGAGGAGGACATCTTCCTCCTCATTATCCAGGCCATGCCCTACTGTTTTAGGGAAATGAAGGCAGGAGGGTCCCCTCTCCTCCCCACAAGCGATTTGCTTGGGGTTCGATGCTCTGGGGGATGTATTTTTCTTGCTTCCACACAGCCCCTGTGCAGTTCTTGGGCCCCTGCGGCAGTTTCCCCTGGCTTTTCTGCCATCTTGCCCAAACCAGGTTTGAGGTGAAGATGAATTCTACAAGCAAGGCAAGATGGCTGCCGTTTCAATCTCCCCCAGCCCCACCCCAACAGTAGCTTCCCCAAGGAAGAAGTGGGAGTGTCCGGTTTTTTTAGATTTTGGCAGTTGACTAGGGTATAGTGATAGACACCACACGACTATCAGGCTATTCCAGTATATTAATACAGAATTTGTAGAACGCTGGAACAGCCCACGTGGTAACCCAGACTCCCTCTAACCTGTGCTGTCTTGAGAGCAAAAATTCTACTTGGTGAGCCACTGAAATGAAAGTTGTGAGCTGCTACATAAATTACTTTGCTCTGGGGGCATTTTTCCGGAGCTAAGGCAAAAATGTGTGAACTGTAGGCTAAAAACTGTGAGCTGGGTCACCCTAACTCAGAGAGAACACTGGCACAGGTAACTGTTTTTGGAGGGCATTGTGGGGAGCCTGGAGCAAGGGAAATGGAGGGAGACCTTCCCCTCTGGGACCGAGACTAAAGCTGATGGAACGGACAGGACTCATTTGCGCTCTTCATTCTGATTTTTTTCCAGGCAAGGATTCCAGCTTCCCTTGGGACTGGGGAAGGAGGAACATTTTTGGAGGGAGGCCTCCCTCTGCTCAAATATCCCCACCCAGCAGAGAGTGCAACAACTTTCCCCCTGCAGAGCTAGATTTCTGTGTGCAGGGAGAATTCAGATCTGAGCTGGAGTCTCTCGTCTGCCGCCTTGAATCAGGCACTCCATCCCATCCCCTTGTTACTGTCCCATATGCCTTGTTCATATCCACGCTTTGTGGAGGGCATAACCAGGCTGCACTGCAGCGCAAGGAAAATAAAAAACATCAGAGAAGCCATGTTGGATCGGGCCAATGGCCCATCCAGTCCAACACTCTGTCGCACCAACACTCTGTCACACCAAAAAACCTGGTGCCATCGGGAGGTCCACTAGTGGGGCCAGGACAATAGAAGCCCTCCTACTGTTGCCCCCCTGCCTTGCACTAAGAAAACAGAGCATCACTGCTCCAGCCAGAGACTTCCATCCTATGCCCCGTGGCTAATAGCCACTGAAGGGCCCCTGCTCCAAATGTTTATTCCATTCCCTCTTGAAGCTGTCTATGCTTCAGCCGCCACCACCTAATGCAGCAGTGAATTCCATGAGTTAATCACTCTTTGGAACTCTTAATAACGATGGGTATGGGATCGGATCACTCTGGACACCCTGAGCCAGGCTTGGCACACAAAATGGAGTCTGGCCTCACTTTGGTCCAGCTGGCCCATCCTTGAGAAACACTGTGCCCTCAAGGTTCAGCACATAAATGCCTTTAGTAATGCAGATAAGGATGCCTCTCCCTTGTCTCTGGCTAAGGCGTGGTCCCCAGGCTGGGGAGAAAGCCAAGCACCCAGCTAAACTAATCATCCTCTCAGCCTGCAGCATATACAAAGACCAAGAAAAGTGGGAAAGTCTTTTTCACTTAAATTTCTGTCTTCTCAAATCTTTTTGTCTTCTGTCAATAACACCTCCAGGTGTCTCTGTATCAATATTTCCTGCCAACACTCTACCTGAGTCCAAACTTTCTGGGCTCCACCTCAAATGTTAATGGCTCTCCTGCTCCCCTTTGAATATTCTAATCACCCTGCCTAGTTTGAATTCTTCTCCATCCCCTTTCTAGAAATGGGCTATCAGCACCTAGTGGTTACACCCACACCACTCCCCCTGGCTTCCTGAGCCCCTTTGTCTCTCTCAGCAACACCCATCTGCTCCTCTTTGCATACTTTATCTCCTAAGGTCCTAATCCAATCATACATTGTTTTGAGGAACATCCTGACTGCTTGTGCCTCAGGACACGTTTCAGTCTACTTAAGGAGGGTCTCTGGGCCTGCTCAGGGTGTTCAGTCTTGGAGCCTTCAGACTCACACCCCTGAACTCTGCTTGGGAACCTTCCTCAGAAGAACACTGGTCATTCTGCTGCCTCCTCTTTGGACTTCTGCTCACTGGACAGGTAGCTATGAAAGCCTTTTCACCCCCACAAATGTTACCCCCTATCTGCTCTGCTAAAGGTGTTTTTCTGGTGTTCTTCTCTCTTTGTGATAATTTAATTCAGTGTATGTGTGTATGTATTCTTATTATTTTATTGTTTAAAACTGGAATTCTAAATTATTTTTACACAACAATTGCATATAATAGTAATGCATACATGTATGGATAATACATCAATAGAAATTAACAAACATTTAAACATGGTACCACTGATCCAAAATTTGAAATGGAGTATAGTTAGTAAATATAAGCCAATACTATTACAGTTTCATACATTGCTCCATGTCTGTAAATGGAAAAATTCAGATATTTCTTTGGAATTGTATTTTTCACTTCATTATTATTTACATCGTCAGAAAAAGAGAACTATTTCTCTAGAAAATTATTATTTTTTGTAGGAACCTTTGCTATATAAATGTGTGGAGCTAATTTCTCCATAGCTGCAACTTCCCACATCTCTGTTCACAATTGTTGAATGTTGGCCTAGTCTTTTCCTTCCATTGTTTAGCTACAAGAATCTTTACAGCTATGAGTAATAATGATGCCAATTCCCTTTTAAGCTGTGAATTTTTAAAAACTGGCCAGAAATTCAGTAGGATTGATTCTGGTGTAAGAGGAATTGCACAATTCAAAATTTTATTTCTAATGCCAGCCACTGATGGTCAGAATAACTTCACCCTGGGACATTTCCACCAGCCGTGCCTGAAAGTACCTGGGAGTTGACATCTTTCCCAATAATTTGGGCTGTGTTTGGATTTAGATCAGTATAGTTTCTGGGGAGTTAAATAACATCTGGAATTTATTTTAAAGTTTTGAAGGTTAAAGTTTAAAGAATATGTTTTCTATACAGCTGAAGACCAGAGTCATTTCCACTGATCTTCTTCCAAAGTCAGTTCAAAGTCCTGGTTATTATTTTATTTTTGTAGACAATTCTCTCTCTATTGCAATTTCATTTGGTTAGTTTAGAAGATATATGTCTCTCTGAAATTATTACTGACATACACATGGCACAATCTCGCTTCTAAATACCTCTACCCGAGTCTGCCTATGTTAATTCCGCCAATAAAAGAGGAGATTTCCCCCCCACCAGCATTTCTTGTAACATAATTAGGGCTCTCCCAACATTCCCAGAACATTCCCCTAAAAAGTGTGTTGGGGGGAGGGTGTTGTTGCCCTCAGAGGGGAGGAGGGAGGGGTGGGGCTTCAGGCAGGAAAAGGGACTCCTGTCCCAGGAAGGGGTTGGCAGAGTTTGAGAAGAAGTATTTCCAGGGAGGAGGGGGATGGATGAATAAGGGCCCCCAGATAGAATGGCCAGTTGAGGGGGGAGATGTGGGACCAGATGCTCCTGAGCCTTGAAAGATCAAATCCAGTATCTTCAATTGTGCCCTGAATCCAGCCTAAAGAGAGGTTCACTCCAGGGACTGGCACAGGAAATGTGTGGAGCAAAAATGGACCTCTATTGTCTTTCTTTCTCTCCCTCCCAGGTCAGTGGAAAGACGCTCTGGAGGACTCCTCCGCCATCTCCTCTGTGTGCTGAAGGGAAAAGGGCCGCCATGCAGCCAGCTCAGGTATGGAGGGAGGCAGGATCTCTGGGGAGACGTGGGGCAGGCAGTAGGGATGCTTCTCTGTTCAGAGAATCAGGCTTCTTCCCCTTGATTCTCGTGTTCTCAGCTGGGAAGGCAGAAAAATGGTCACCCCCTGTCTAGGATGCAGAGAAGCAGGACAATTGGGACATTCGTTTTGATTTGGGCCTTCTCCAAATGGTGCCACAACAGTACTGAATTTCCCATGGAAAACTATTTGGACCTTTAGCATACGGCCATCTCTGGCCTTTTCCCCTTGAGGCTGGTAGCCCCATGTGGCTCCCAAATTACTCCTTGGAGGGCTGGAGGTGGGGAGAGATGTCCCCATGGGGGGCTCTTCTCACCACCCCCCTCTGCTGCTCTTCCATTATGAATTGGCGCTCTCTGTTTTTGGCTCCCACCTCCCCTCCCGGACCAGCTTTCCGGTGAAAAAATTCTTCCTTCTCTTTCTTGCAGGCGGGGGTGTCCTTCGAAGAGGTGGCCGTGATCTTCACCCCGGGGGAGTGGAGCCTGCTGCGCCCAGCCCAGAGAGCTCTGTACAAGGAAGTCATGCTGGAGAATTTTGGGAACGTGGCCTCTCTGGGTGAGGAGCCTTTTCTCCTTCTTGCTGTGAGGAGTGACTGTGAGGTGTTCCTTAGGGAGGAAGGACGTGGTCAGGCTGTCTGTTCTGTTGCCAATCCCCAGGTGGGGGCAGGGGTTCCCCCGGTTTGGAGGCCCCGCCCACCTCAGGGTCATCAGGGTCACTCTATTATTCCCTATGGAGATTTATTCCAATAGAAAATAATGGAGAATTGATCCGCGGGTATCTGGGGTCTGGGGGGGCTGTTTTTTAATTTAGAGGCACCACATTTTCAGCACAGCATCTAGTGCCTCGCCCCAAAATATTCCCCAAGTTTCAAAACGATTGGACCAGGGGGTCCAATTCTATGAGCCCCAAAAGAAGGTGCCCCTATCCTTCATTATTTCCTATGGAAGGAAGGCATTGAAAAGGTGTGCGGTCCCTTTAAATGTGATGGAGTTCAATTATGCTTGTCACAGCCTTGATCTTGGCTCCACCCCTAATGTCTCCTGGCTCCACCCTGAATATCTCCTGGCTCCACCCCCAAAGTCCCCAGATATTTCTTAAATTGGACTTGGCAACCCTAGGCGAGGGAAATGTCTGCTGGGTACTCCATTATACTCTATGGAGACCGATTCCCATAATGGGTATAATGGAGAATTGATTTGGGTGTATCTGGGGGCTCTGTTTTCACTGCCAGCTGCCAACTTCCTTTCAGTCTTCCTTTATGTTGAATATGTTGAATAGAAACCAGCCCTTTTAAAAGAATCGTCTCCCTGTTTTGTGGGGAAATGCTGCACCCACCTGCAGTCTGTGCGTACAGAGGCTGAGGTCCCAAGAGGTCCACAGTCGGGGGTACATAAGTGCATGGGCCCATATCCAGGCTCCTACAGAGTCTCAGTATGAGGAAAGAGGGCTGAGTCTTGATGCCATACGGTATTCCATACCGCCCCTATTGCTTGCCTCTGTGTGTGTGTTTCTGGAGGGACAGTCTGGCCCCCAATTAGATTCAGAAGGGTAGCCGTGTTAGTCTGTCTGTGGAAGCAGAAAAGAGTCAGATCCTAGTAGGGCCTTAAAAGCTAACAAAATTTGTGGCAGGGCACGACCTTCAAGAGTCACAGTGAGCAGAAGAAGTGAGTGGTGAGTGACGAAAGTTCACCCCCTGCCGCAAATTCTGTTATTCATTAAGGTTCTCTCTTTCTACTGGTTTGGAATTGTTGCATTCAGGGCCGGCTCTGCCACTAAGCAAACTAGTCAATTGCCTAGGGCGCCGGTCTTCTGGGGGTGCTGAATTGGGTAGCCCCGTGTGACTCAGTGACGTTATCAGTGCAGAGGGGGCGCTAGAAGTTAGCCTTGCCTAGGGTCCCAGAGAGTCCAGGGCCACCTGTGGTTGCAATGATGGGCACACAGACGAGCTTTAATTTTGTGGGTTCCCCCCCCCCCCCGATAAACAGGTCCTCTGATCGCCAAACCTGATCTCATATCCCGGCTGGAAGAAGACAAAGAACCGTTTCTCCTGGACTGTGATGGATTGGCAGGTAGGGGCTTCAGAAGTCTGCCTTGGGACTGTGTGTGGCTTGCGCTTCCTTCCAAGGGCTGGTGAATTTCTGTGGCCTTGTTGATTCCTGAAGTTTGCCCTGCAGTGGGCTTGGGGGAATAGCGGATGCTGAAATGGTGCCTGTAGATCTTTAACTTAGGACAAGAGGTGGTTTCCTTCTGTCTCCTCTTATGGCCTTAATGCCAAGTGTAGCTCAGTAATTGTCCACTCTTTAGAGTCTTTTGGGCCAGGGTTTTTGCCAGCCTCAGTTTTCCTGCAATCCTTTGAACCCGTAATTCCAGGACTTGATGCTGGCTGGCTGTCCCTGCAAAGCTGAAAATAGGTGCTTTATGGTATAGCAAACTCAGACTGCTCTCATGGGACCCTATATTATATACCACGCCCCCCGGCATGGAGCAGTATTGCATGAGACTGTGAAAGTCCTGGTGCATCCAGTATGCCTGTATAAAATCCAGCCTCTTCCAGAGGAAATCCTCACTTTCCCAGGGTCTGTTTAAACCCTCGTCAGGATTCATCTCTTCCAATTAATCACCAACTGCATGTTGTCTGGATCTCCTCCCCAGGAAGCTGTTTCTGTACCCCAACAAATCTTTTTTGTCTTTAGATGCTGCTGGACTCAGAATTAGGTATTTGTGGAAAGTGCCAAATCATCAAACCAGCTATCCCTTTCTTTTAGCAGGAGACGTGTGGCAGTCAGCGAATGAAGAAGAAGAACACTCACCAAAAGTGAACAAGGATACACATTCAGAGAAGTTTGAATCTTTGGATGCACCAAGGAAGGAAGATGGAAAACACACACCCAAAGGGAGGAATAATCCCAGTCTTTTACAGAGGGATGAGTCTCTACAGCAAAAGAGATGTCTAGTAGAGAGTAGGAATGAGAGCACTGAAAGAGGAGAACATTTCACTGAAATATCAGTAAGTAGTTTTAAACAAAGGATTTGCAACAGAAAGAAAATATATAAATTCCTGGAGTGTGGGAACACCTTCAACCAGAATACACCCCTTACTTCCCATCAAAGAATTCACAACAGAGAAAAACCAAATAAATGCCACATATGTGGGAAAAGTTTCAGTCACAGTTCATGCCTTAGTGTCCATCAAAGAAGTCATACAGGGGAGAAACCGTATAAATGCCTGGAGTGTGGGAAATGCTTCAGTCAGAGTGGCAATCTTACTTTACACCAAAGAATTCACACAGGGGAGAAAGCGTATAAATGCCTGGAGTGTGGGAAATGCTTCAGTACGCGTTCACAGCTTCATATCCATCAAAGAACTCACACAGGGCAGAAACCATATAAATGCCTGGAGTGTGGGGAAAGTTTCAGTCAGAGCGGCAATCTTACTTCCCACCAAAGAATTCACACAGGGGAGAAACCGTATAAATGCCTGGAGTGTGGGAAATGCTTCAGTAAGCGTTCACAGCTTCATGTCCATCAAAGAACTCACACAGGGGAGAAACCGTATAAATGCCTGGAATGTGGGAAATGCTTCAGTACGCGTTCACAGCTTCATATCCATCAAAGAACTCACACAGGGCAGAAACCATATAAATGCCTGGAGTGTGGGGAAAGTTTCAGTCAGAGCGGCAATCTTACTTCCCACCAAAGAATTCACACAGGGGAGAAACCATATAAATGCCTGGAGTGTGGGGAAAGTTTCAGTCAGAGCGGCAATCTTACTTCCCACCAAAGAATTCACACAGGGGAGAAGCGTATAAATGCCTGGAGTGTGGGAAATGCTTCAGTACGCGTTCACAGCTTCATATCCATCAAAGAACTCACACAGGGCAGAAACCATATAAATGCCTGGAGTGTGGGGAAAGTTTCAGTCAGAGCGGCAATCTTACTTCCCACCAAAGAATTCACACAAAGGAGAAACTATATACATTCCTGGAGTGTGGAAAAAGCTTCAATTGCAGTTCAGACCTTAAAGTCCATTAGAAAATTCACAAAGGAGAGAAGTCATACAAATGTAAGGAGTGTGGGAAAAGCTTCAGTCAGAGTTCCACTCTTACTTCCCACCAAAGAATCCACACAGGGGAGAAACCATATAAATGCTTGGAGTGTGGGAAAAGCTTCAGTCATAGTTCTACTCTTATTTCCCATCAAAGAATTCACACAGGGGTGAAACCATATAAATGCCTGGAGTGTGGGGAAAGTTTCAGTCAGAGTGGCAATCTTACTTCCCACCAAAGAATTCACACAGGGGAGAAACCGTATAAATGCCTGGAGTGTGGAAGAAGCTTCAGTAAGCGTTCACAGCTTCATGTCCATCAAAGAACTCACACAGGGGAGAAACCATATAAATGCATGGAGTGTGGAAGAAGCTTCACTGACAGTTCCAATTTTACTTCCCACCGAAGAATTCACACAGGGGAAAAACCATATACATGCCTGGAGTGTGGAAGAAGCTTCAGTCACAGTTCAACCCTTAGTGCCCATCAGAAAACTCACACAGGTGAGAAACCATATAAATGCCTGGAGTGTGGGAAAAGCTTCACTGTCTGTTCCGCTCTTACTTCCCACCAAAAAATTCACACAGGGGAGAAACCGTATACATGCCAGGATTGTGGGAAAAGCTTCAGTCGCAGTTCACACCTTAGTGTCCATCAGAAAATTCACACAGGGGAGAAACAATACAAATGTAATGAGTGTGGGAAAAGCTTCAGTCAGAATTACAATCTTGCTTCCCACCGGCGAAGTCACACAGGGGAGAAACCATATAAATGCCTGCAATGTGGAAAAATGTTCCGTCAGAGTTCACACCTGATTTCCCACCGAAGGATGCACACAGAAACCATATAACAGCCTAACGTGTGGGAAAAGCTTCAGGAACAGAAGAAACCTTACTTCAGATCAAAGAATTCAAACGGGAGAAACTGTACAAATGCTTGCAGTGTGGGAAAAGGTGCTATCAGAGTGCACAGCTTACTTCCCACCAAATGCACATGCATGGGAGAGGAAATGTAGCATATTCATAATTTTAATTCTATGAATGTTTATGCATTGTGTATTTTCATCATCTCTGTAAAGTTCGATTCCTGATCAGGAAAAGCACCAATATATTAGAGCTGCCTCTCAGCCTGCCAGTTCATTAGTGTCGAGGGAATAGGTGGTTTATTTCTTGTGTCTTAAACACTTGTTTTAAAAATGTTACGGCAGTTATCAAGACGTGTTGTATTGCACCTAGTATACTTACTTGTTTGCAGAATCAGTTTTGGGTCCAAGCGTTTTTATCTGGATGACAATTGCATGTTAAAGTTCAAAAGCTTTCTTTCTCTTCCTCTGTCCCCTCTATCAAAAGTGTCACGTGAAGGGTCTAATCAGGCTTTCTGCTGTTGGCTTCCAATTGGAAAAGGTCTTATATTGGGAAAGCATATCACATGCTTCCCATCGTACCTCGCTTTCCGACTCTCAACTTTAAAACTGACTTGCCGAAATCGTAGGGAACTGAAATGCTTATCTATCTTGCTAAGTTTGAGAATTTTAGTAGACTGATTTTTATTGTGTGCCTTTTTCTGTACTTGTGCGATTTAACTTACAACTGTTCAAATTGTTCCTAATAAAGAGGATGCTTTATTTTAAATAAAACCATGGTTTCTAAGAAGTTCTCTGTTTGTCCTACTGACACAAAGTGTGAAGTCTGAGCTTGACTGTCTCATTGCACAGGCAGAGATAAGTCTCTGAGAAAATGTACTCAGTTAAACCCTCCTGAGGTGATTCTGCTTGAATTGGTGTTCCTAGCAGGCTGGATTGAAGGGATTGGCCATCGCATGCAAAGCCCGTCACAGCCTGGGTCCCTCTTAGAATCATAGAGTTAAAAGGGACCTCCAGGGTCATCTAGTCCAACCCCTTCACAATGCAGGATGCACACAAATACCTCCCCCTAAATTCAGAGGATCTTCATTACTGTCAAATGGCCATCTAGCCTCTGTTTGAAAACCTCCAAGGAAGGAGAGCCCACCACCTCCCGAGGAGGAAGCCTGTTACCTGCAGGCCTGCCTCTTCCCCCTCTGCTCCTCCAAGACAGGTGGGCTCCTCTGAGCAGGGACTCCTGCAGGTGCCTTCCTGCAACTGGGCAAACTCGGCAACTGCCTGTTCTTGTGCCGTCTATGTTGTGCCCAAAGCCTGGGGGAACGGCCTGCTAGAGGAGCTCACAAAAGCTGCAGTTCACTTCGATTTCTGCAAGTGACGCGATGAAATGTTTTCAGGAAGATATTTCGGTAAAGGGCCGGAGACTGATCTGTACTATGATGTCCAGTATGTACGGCCATAAGCACAATCCCTCTATGTAACTCCTGTACCATCCAACGTGACATGTAGAAGCCTATGCTTGGTTTTAGCTCTTTCCCCCCCTGAAATGTTATGCTCATTTTCTTATTTTTTCTTTGTAATCCCAACTTCTGTTATATTGTTTCCCGGATGTCCCATTCCTATTGATGCAAATTGCCCAATGCTGTGTAATCCCCTTAGTCTCAGTGAAAAAGACAAACCACAAAATTGCACGGAGATAGATAAAGATGGAGGCATTGTTTGTCTCCCTGTAGCAGTAGAAAAGAGCAAGAGTCCAGTTGCCTCTTAAAGACTGGCAAAATTTGCGGCAGGGCGGGAGCTTTTGTCTCTGAAGATGTGAGCAGAGACTCATCTGTAAATTAATTAGTCTCTTATGTTGGCCATCCCTGATGTATCGTATGCCCCCACATTCAAGGGACTCTCTCCTTCAAGGGAGCATGTGCTGGGTCCTTGTTCAAAGAGCAGTTCTCGGGCCTGTTGCTCAAAAACCAAGTATCCACACAGACAGACACAGAACATCGCTATGCTCTGACACCTTTAAGACCAACAAAGTATTATTCAAAGTAGAAACTTTTGTGTGCAAACAGACTTCCTCAGATACAAACAATCAAATATAATATCTTCAAGTCCTGCTTATAAGGAAAAGAGAGGCTGGGGCAGCTGTTACTGAATGCAGAGCTAAGATGCATTGAGCTGAAATAGGCCTGTAAGATCAATGAATGGCAGCAAATTAGAAGTGAGCAGAGACTCATCTGCAGATTTAATCAGTATTCACACCCTCATCCCAATCATAGATAAAAAGATCGAAAAGTATGGTTCTCCAACCAGTTCCCTACCCACCTAACTGTCCTAGAGTTTAGTCCACAGGCCTCTAGTTTACCCATCAGAACACCATGGGGAACCCTGTCAAAAGCTTTCCTGAAATCTGGGTCTGTAGATGAGCTGTCATTCCAGGAGACCTCCAGGGCTCACCTGGAGGCTGGCATCCCTGTCAGGCAACCCCCCCTCAATCACCAGAGATTTATTATATTCATCCCTTTGAAATAGGCCTGACCCTTTGCTGAGAGATATCATAATTTATTTCACTTATTCGCCCTTTTCTCAGAGGCTGTTCTTGCATTTTCCCTGCTGGTTCCCTTGAAGGGCCGAAATCCTCTCTAAGCGGGGATTCTTTGTGGGGGTTTTTTTGTGTGGCATTATTCACCACTGTGGTGTGATGGTTCCTCTCTTTTAAGGGGGGGGCAATTCCTGACACAGTGAAGGGGGAAACTGGGGGGAAATCAGTGCCATTTTATACCTGATTACCTCCCTACCATGACCTTTCCTTTTTCCTTTTATAAAATGAGCCTTGTCTTGGAGGGTGAGAGAGAGATGGAGTCCTAGAGAGGCACATGGTGTGGGTTACACTGGAAGGGGGCAGCCGTTTTGACTTCCGTCAATTGCAAAAAAAAGAAAAAGAAAAAAAGCCACAACTCTGAATCACATGCAGGCTTCTACTTCAATGGGTGGGAGGGAATCTGGTGAGCTCCAAGAGGGGGAATTGTGGTTTGGGGGCTGCAATGGAAGCCCCAAAGTGGGAGAAAGGAGGGGGGATGTAGCAGGGGTTGAAAGAGAGAACCCCCAGTGTATTCCTTGTCCAATAAGTGGTTTATTGCATAATAATATTTCAGATTTGTTATAATTTATTATAGTAGTAGTCAACTCCAAAGTAAGGTCTGGACCACCATATATCACAGGGGTGGCCAAATGTGGCTCAGGAGCCACTTATGGCTCTTTCACACATATTGTGTGGTTCTCAAAGCCGACACTTCCCCATTGGACACCTTGGAGAAGGCATTTCTCTCTTTAAAACACATCCCCAAGCCAATCAAGCTGGCAGCTTAGAGAATCCATTTAAAGTTGCTTTCTTTCCACCTCTCCCTTCCCCCCAATCTATTTGTCTTCCTTCCTCCTTTCTCTCCCTCCCTCCCTGTGGCTCTCAAATATCTGACATTCATGTCTTGTGGCTCTCAAACATAGGATGTTTATGGCATGTGGCTCTTATGTTGGCCATCCCTGATATATCGTATGCCCCCGCATTCAAGGGATTCTCTCCTTCTAGGGAGCATGTGCTGGGTCCTTGTTCAAAGAGCAGTTCTCGGGCCTGTTGCTCAAAAACCAAGTGCCCCCAGGACAATCACACAGGCAGACACAGAACATCACTATGCTCTGGCACCTTTAAGACCAACAAAGTATTATTCAAAGTAGAAACTTTTGTGTGCAAAGAGGCTTCCTCAGATACAAACAATCAAATAAAATATCCTCAAGTCCTGCTTATAAGGAAAAGAGAGGCTGGGGGCAGCTGTTACTGAATGGCCATGTAAAGCCAAGATGCACTGAGCTGAAATAGGCCTGTAAGATCAATGAATGGCAGCAAATTAGCACATAAATGCAACAGGTAACAGGGATGTGAGAATGAAACCAGGATCCTGCAGAATCCCCAACCTGAATGAAAGTCATCCCAGGCCCAGGGTACATGTGATAACAGACTCTCAGCATGTACAGACTTGAGGACTTCTTCACATGCATTGAAACTGATTTCCTCAATATTTCATTGCTAAATGAGGATTAACACACTTCAGAAATGCTTCCGTTCCTTATACCAAACTGAGTTTCCTGAATTTGAATTCATTCACAAGCACATTGAAACCACATGGCAACTTTGCATCTTGACTTCTTTCTTTTAAATACTCCTTGCATATTTTTATATGGATAACAAAGAATCCCGGTCAAATTCTGTCTGAACAGACAAGGTTTGACAGTTGAAACCGCAGATCCCCAAAACCAAGACAAATCAATCACTGGACATACCAAGATATGTTTGCTCATGTGTTCATTTTCAACATTGTATATGTTGTTAAATGCCAACAATTCCTGTCTGGACCTCTCGTACCTGCAGGACCGCCTCTTCCCCCTCTGCTCCTCCAAGACAGGTGGGCTCCTGAGCAGGTGCTTCCCTGCAACTGGGCAGACTCGGCAACTGCCTGTTCTTGTGCCGTCTATGTTGTGCCCAAAGCCTGGGGGAAGGGCCTGCTAGGGGAGCTCGCAAAAGCTGCCGTTCACTTGGATTTCTGCAAGTGATAGGATGAAATGTTTTCAGGAACACATTTTGGTAAAGGGCCGGAGCCTGTGATCTGTACTACCATGTCCAGTACGTACGGCCGTAAGCTCAATCCTTCTGTGTGACTCCTGTACCGTCCAATGAGAAATGTAGAAGCCTATGCTTGGCTTCAGCTCTTTCCCCCCAAATTTTCTGCTCATTTTCTCCTTTTTTTAATGTTGTAATCCCAATTTCTGTTACATTGTTTCCTGGATGTCCCGTTCCTGTTGATGAAAATTGTCTAACGCTGTGTAATCCCCCATAGTCTCAGTGAAAAAGACAAACGACAAAATTCCACGGAGATAGATCAAGATGGGTAGCCTTGGTTGTCTCTCTGTAGCAGTAGAAAAGAGTCCAACACTGGCGAAATTTGTGGCAGGCGAGGAGTTTTTGTCTCTGAAGAAGTGAGCAGAGACTCATCTGCAGATTTAATCAGTATTCACACCCTCATCCCAATCATAGATAAAAAGATCGAAAAGTACGGTTCTCCAACCAGTTCCCTACCCACCTAACTGTCCTAGAGTTTAGTCCACAGTCCTCTAGTTTACCCATCAGAACTCCACGGGGAACCCTGTGAAAAGCTTTCCTGAAATCTGGGTCTGTAGATGAGCTGTCATTCCAGGAGACCTCCAGGGCTCACCTGGAGGCTGGCATCCCTGTCAGGCAAACCCCCCCGCCCTCAATCACCAGAGATTTATTATATTCATCCCTTTGAAATAGGCCTGACCCATTGCTGAGAGATATCATAATTTATTTCACTTATTCGCCCTTTTCTCAGAGGCTGTTCTTGCATTTTCCCTGCTGGTTCCCTTGAAGGGCCGAAATCGTCTCTAAACGGGGATTCTTTGGGGGCTTTTTTGTGTGGCATTATTCACCACTGTGGTGTGATGGTTCCTCTCTTTTAAGGGGGGGGCAATTCCTGACACAGTGAGGGGGGGAACTGGGGGGAAATCAGTTCCATTTTATACCTGATTACCTCCCTACCACCACCTTTCCTTTTTCCTTTTACAAAATGAGCCTTGTCTTGGAGAGTGAGAGAGAGATGGATTCCTAGAGAGGCACATGGTGTGGCTTACACTGAAAGGGGGCAGCCATTTTGACTTCCGTCGATTGCAAAAAACCCCCTCACCTCTCAATCACATGCAGGCTTCTACTTCAGTGGGTGGGAGGGAATCTGGAGCGCTCCAAGAGGCTTTGGAGGGGGGAATTGTGGGTTGGGGGCTGCACTGCAAGCCCCAAAGTGAGAGAAAGGAGGGGGGACACCCTCCCTCCTCCAGTGAGCACCGCTTGTCCCCGTAGTGCAGAGCCAGGTGGTTCTTGCAGTGGACTGGAGTGCAGGATCCGAATCCGCACCTTGGGAAGTCAAAGGAAGTTCCATGGGCTTCCAGAGGCCCATTTAGGAAGCAGTGGGGAGTTGACAGCCCCACAGCTAGCAACCTTTTGCTCAGGGGGCCCAAGGGGGTCTGCTCTTATGTCACTGGGTGGAGCTGTCACACCCTGCTTATACTTAGAAATAACCAAACATAAATAATAAATACAAGTGGTGTATTGCATAAAATATTTCAGGGTTATTACAAATAAAAGTGGTTTATTGCATAATAATATTTCAGATTTGTTATAATTTATTACAGTAGTAGTCAACTGCAAAGTAAGGTCTGGACCACCATATATCACAGGGGTGGCCAAATGTGGCTCAGGAGCCTCTTATGGCTCTTTCACACATATTGTGTGGCTCTCAAAGCCGACACTTCCCCCATTGGACAACTTGGAGAAGGCATTTCTCTCTTTAAAACACCTCCCCAAGCCAACCAAGCTACCAGCTTAGAGAATGCATTTAAAGTTGCTTTCTTTCCACCTCTCTCTTCCCCCCAATCTATTTGTCTTCCTTCCTCCTTTCTCTCCCTCCCTCCCTGTGGCTCTCAAATATCTGACATTCATGTCTTGTGGCTCTCAAGCATAGGATGTTTATTGCATGTGGCTCTTATGTTGGCCATCCCTGATATATTGTATGCCTCCACATTCAAGGGATTCTCTCCTTCTAGGGAGCATGTGCTGGGTCCTTGTTCAAAGAGCAGTTCTCGGGCCTGTTGCTCAAAAACCAACTGCCCCCGGGACAATCACACAGGCAGAAACAGAACATCACTATGCTCTGGCACGTTTAAGACCAACAAAGTATTATTCAAAGTAGAAACTTTTGTGTGCAAAGAGACTTCCTCAGATACAAACAATCAAATAAAAGTGCCATGTTCTACTGGAGAAAGTTTTTCTTCCAGACGTTTTGTTCTCAGCTGCGGAGAACATCCTCAGTGGCGTTGCAGCCGGAGCAGGCGCTCTGAACTTCTTGGCTGCTGTGCATCACTCAATGCACAGCAGCCAAGAAGGTCAGAGCGCCTGCTCCGGCTGCAACGCCACTGAGGATGTTCTCCACAGCTGAGAACGAAACGTCTGGAATAAAAACTTTCTCCAGTAGAACACGGCATTTGAGTCCGAAAGATTCTACAAACCCTAAGGATGATGCCAGCCGTGAAAACCTGAAATCTTTGATAATCAAATAAAATATCCTCTATAAGGAAAAGAGAGGCTGGGGCAGCTGTTACTGAATGGCCATGCAGAGCCAAGATGCATTGAGCTGAAATAGGCCTGTAAGATCAATGAATGGCAGCAAATTAGCACATAAATGCAACAGGTAACAGGGATGTGAGAATGAAACCAGGATCCTGCAGAATCCCCAACCCGAATGAAAGTCATCCCAGGCCCAGGGTACATGTGATAACAGACTCTCAGCATGTACACACTTCTTACATGCATTGAAATAGATTTCCTCAAATATTACATTTCATTGCTAAATGAGGATTAAAACACTTCAGAAATGCTTCCGTTCCTTATATCAAACTGAGTTTCCTGAATTTGAATTCATTCACAAGCACAACTGAAAGCACATTGCAACTTTGCATCCTGACTTCTTTCTTTTAAATACTCCTTGCATATTTTTATATGGATATAACAAAGACTCCCGTTCAAATTCTGTCTGAACAGACAAGCGTTGACAGTTGAAACCTCAAATCCCCAAAACCAAGACAAATCAATCACTGGACATACCAAGATATGTTTGCTCACATGTTCATTTTCAAGATTGTATGTGTTGTTAAATGCCAACAATTCCTGTCTGATGACGAAGAAGAAGAAATTGGATATCCTGCCCTATACTCTGAATCTCAGAACGGCTCACAATCTCCTTTATTTTACTCCCCCACAGCAGAGGCCTGAGAACAAAAGAAGCAATTGATCTGGCAAATGGTTACTATTATGGCTCTGAATGTGTCAACAAATGCTAATTTCAGGGAGACACGATCTGCAGCTGGAATTGGGAATCTCAAATGTCACTAATCCAGAGATTACACCAGAGTTAAAACAATGCCTGACATTAGTCTGCATTGAAAACACACACCTAAAGGGAAAATGCCGAAAAGCCTGTGTGTGGGGGCCTGTAAAAATGTAAGGAGGCCCCAGCCCTTTTGGCCCCTTGAGAGCTCCGGTCCTGGGCTGAGAGCGCTGTTCCCTCTAAGCTGAGTTAGTGTGAGCTAGCTCAGTTCTTTAGCCTCCAGCTCACACTTTTTTTCTCTGAGCATGCGATAAATCACCCCGGAGCAAGCTAATTGGTGCAGCAGCTCACAACCTTAATGCCAGTGGCTCACAAAGAAGGATTTTTCCTCACAAGACTCCGCAGCGTAGAGAGTGAGATGTGGCGTGGGGTGGGGGAGAGAAAGAGGGAGCAGATCAAGGAAATGGGAGTCTGAAGGGGGGAGATTTGGGGAGGCTGCAGGAAAAGCTGAGGGAGCTGGGGAGGGGGTGCTGATGGGGGCACGGGGACCGTGTTGTTGGACCCCCAGAAGACCCACACCGTGGAACAGAAGATGAAGAGTAGAAGGCGGGGGGAGGAAATCCTTCTCCTCAATATCCAGGCCGTGCCCTTCTGTTTTAGGGAAATGAAGGCAGGAGGGTCCCCTCGCCTTCCAACATTTGATTTGCTTGGGGTTTGATGCTCTGGGGGATGTATTTTTCTTGCTTCCATATAGTCCCAGTGCATCTCTTGGTCCCCTGCCGGGATTTCCCCTGGCTTTTCTGCCATCTTGCCCAAACCAGGTTTGAGGTGAAGATGAATTCTACAAGCAAGGCAAGGTGACTGCCATTTCAATCTCCCCCAGCCCCACCCCAACAGTAGCTGTTTTTCCTTCTCCAAGGAAGGAGTAGGAGTGTCCGTTTTTTTTAGATTTTGGCAGTTGACTAGGGTATAGTGATAGACACCACATGACTATCAGGCTATTCCAATATATTAATACAGAATTTGTAGGACACTGGGACAGCCCATGTGGTAACCCAGACTCCCTCTAACCTGTTGAGTCTTGAGAGCAAAAATTATACGTGGTAAGCTACTGAAATTAAAGTTGTGAGCTACTGCATAAATTACTTTGCTCTGGGGGCATTTTTCCAGAGCTAAGGCAAAAATGTGTGAACTG
Source organism: Heteronotia binoei (assembly GCF_032191835.1). Lineage (NCBI taxonomy): Eukaryota > Metazoa > Chordata > Lepidosauria > Squamata > Gekkonidae > Heteronotia > Heteronotia binoei. Next base: position 270,095,211 of record NC_083223.1, read on the forward strand.
TAGGCTAAAAACTGTGAGCTGGGTCACCCTAACTCAGAGGGAACACTGCCACAGGTAACTGTTTTATGGAGGGCATTGGGGGGAGCCTGGAGCAGGGGAAATGGAGGGAGACCTTCCCCTCTGGGACCGAGACTAAAGCTGATGGAACGGACAGGACTCATTTGCGCTCTTTCCTTCTGACTTTTTCCAGGCAAGGATTGAAGCTTCCCTTAGGAAAATTTTTGGAGGGAGGCCTCCCTCTGCTCAAATCTTCCCACTCAGGCAGACAGTGCAAAAACTTTTTCCCTGCAGAGCTAGTTTTCTGTGTGCTGGGAGAATTCAGATCTGAGCTGGAGAATCTCATCTGCCGCCTTGAATCTGGCACTCCATCCCATCCCCTTCTTACTGTCCCATATGCCTTGTTCATATGCACGCTTTGTGGAGGGCATAATCAGGCTGCACTGCTGCGCAAACAAAATAATAAACATCAGAGAAGCCATGTTGGATCAGGCCAATGGCCCATCCAGTCCAACACTGTCACACCAAAAAACCAGGTGCCACCGGGAGGTCCATTAGTGGAGCCGGGACAATAGAAGCCCTCCTACTGTTGCCCCCCTGCCCAGGCACCAAGAGAACAGAGCATCACTGCCCCAGACAGAGAGTTCCAACAATATGCTGTGGCTAATTGCCACTGAAGGACCCCTGCTCCAAAAGTTTATTCCATTCCCTCTTGAAGCTGTCTATGCTTGTAGCCACCACCACCTCCTGCGGCAGTGAATTCCATGCGTTAATCACCCTTTGGAACCCTCAATAACAATGGGCATGGGATCGGATCACTCTGGACACCCTGTGGCAGGCTTGGTACACAAAATGGAGTCTGGCCTCACTTTGGCCCAGTTGGCTTAGCTCTGAGACACACTGTGGCCTCAAGGTTCAGCACATAAATGCCTTTAGCAATGCAGGTCAGGAGGCCTCTCCCTTGTCTCTGGCTAAAGCGTGGTCCCCAGGCTGGGGAGAAAGCCAAGCACCCAGCTACACTAATCCTCCTCTCAGCCTCCTGCAAATACAAAGACCAAGAAAAGTGGGAAAGTCTTTTTCACTTGAATTTCTGTCTTCTCCTCAAATCTTTTTGTCTTCTGTCAATAGCACCTCCAGGTATATCTGTATCAATATTTCCTGCCAACACCCTGTCTCTGAGTTCCAACTCTCTGGGCTCCACCTCAAATGTTAATGGCTCTCCTGCTCCCTTTTGAATACTCTAATCACCCTGCCTAGTTTGAATTCTTCTCCATCCCCTTTCTAGAAATGGGCTATCAGCACCTAGTGGTTACACCCACACCAATCCTGGGCCCCTTTGTCTGTCTCAGAAGCAGCCATCTGCTCCTCTTTGCATACATTGTCTCCTAACTTCCTAATCCATTCATACATTGTTCTAAGGGACATCCTGACTGCTTGTGCCTCAGGACATGTTTCAGTCTACTTAAGGAGGGTCTCTGGGCCTGCTCAGGGTGTTCAGTCTAGGAGCCTTCAGACTCACACCCCTGAACTCTGCTTGGGAACCTTCCTCAGAAGAACACTGGTTGTTCTGCTGCCTCGTCTTTGGACTTCTGCTGACTGCACAGGTAGCTATGAAAGCCTTTTCACCCCCACAAATATTACCTCCTAGCCACTCAGCTAAAGATCTGTTTTTCTGGTGTTGTTCTCGCTGTGGGATAATTTAATTAGGTGTATGTGTGTATTTTTATTTTATTGTTTAAAACTGGGATTTGTAATTATTTTTACACAACGATTGCAAATAATAATAACAACAATACTCCATACATGTATGGATAATAAATAAATAGAAATTAACAGACATTTAAACATGGTACCACTGATGATGCAGAATCCGAAATGGAGTAAAGTTAGTAAATATAAGCCAATACTCTTCCAGGTTTATACATTGCTCCATGTCTAGTAAAAGGAAGAAGTCAGATATTTCTTTGTAATTGTATTTTTCACTTCTTCATTATGGTTTACATAGTCAGAAAAAGACGACCATTTTTCTTGAAAGTTATTTTTTTTGTAGGAACCTCTGCTGTATAAAATTGTGTAGCTAATTTATCCACAGCTGCAACCGGCCACAGCTCAGTCCACCATTGTTGAATTGTTGGCCCAGTCTTTTCCTTCCAGTGTTTAGCTACAAGAATCTTCACAGCGATGAATAATAATGATGCCAATTCCCTTTTAAGCTGTGAATTTTTAAAATTGGCCAGAAATTCAGTGGGATTGATTCTGGCGTAGGAGGAATTGTAGAATTCAAAATTTTATTTATGATGCTAGCCACTGATGGTCAGAATAACTTCACCCTGGGACATTCCACCAGCCACGCCTGAAAGTACCTGGGAGTTGACATTCTTTCCAACAATTTGGGCTCTGTTTGGATTTAGAGCAGTATAGTTTCTGGGGATTTAAATACCATCTGGGGTTTATTTTAAAGTTTTGAAGTTTAATGTTTAAAGAATAAGTTTTCTAGCAAGCCAAAGACCAGAGTAATTTCCACTGATCTTCCAAAGTCATTTCAAAAGTCCTGGTTATTATTTTATTTTTAAGATAATTCTCTCTCTATTACCATTTCATGTGGTTTTTTTGAAAGATATCTCTCAATCTGAAATTATTACTGATATGCTCATAGTGGAATCTCAGCCCTAAATAGCTCTACCTGGGTCTGCTTATACTAATTTCCCCCCTAAAAAAAAGAGGATTCCCCCCCAGCATTTCTTGTTACACTATTAGGGCTCTCCCACCTCATTCCCAGAATATTCTCCTAAGAAATCTGGTGTGGGGAGGGGAGGCAGGAGGGTGTTGCTGCCCCCAGAGAGGAGGAGGGGGGGGGTGAGGCTTCAGGCAGGGAAGGGGTTGGCAGAGTTTGAGGGAAAAATGTTTGCAGGGGAGGAGAGGGTTGGATGAATAAGGGCCCCCGTGTGATTTCTTTCTTTCTTTCTTTCTTTCTTTCTTTCTTTCTTTCTTTCTTTCTTTCTTTCTTTCTTTCTTTCTTTCTTTCTTTCTTTCTTTCTTTCTTTCTTTTATACCCCGCCCTCCCCAGTCAGTCAGTCAGTCAGGTAGATCTGTTCCAAAGTTTTTACTGATACCAGTAGGAGCTGTACTCCCCAGGCAAGCCCAGGATAAGGAAAAATACATTATACCTATCACCGGCCGCAAGTCCCTCCCCTTTCCTCTCATTGGATGAGAGAGCAAGGTTTCCAACAGGGGTGGCCAAACCGTGGCTCACATATTGTGTGGCTCTTGACACCCCCCCACCCTACCCCATTGGTTGGCTTGGAGAAGGCATCTCTCTCTTTGAATCACTTCTCCGAGCCAAGCCAGACAGTGGCTTGGAGTCTGCATTTGAAGTTGCCTTCTTTCCACCTCCCAGCCTCCCCCCATCTATTTGCTGCCTTCCTTCCTTCCTTCCTTCCTTCCTTCCTTCCTTCCTTCCTTCCTTCCTTCCTTCCTTCCTTCCTTCCTTCCTTCCTTCCTTCCTTCCTTCCTTCCTTCCTTCCTTCCTTCCTTCCTTCCTTGTCTCAAACATCTGACATTCACATCTTGTGGCTCTCAGACCTCTGACTTTTATTCTATGTGGCTCTTACGTTAAGCAAGTTTGGCTACCCCAGTTTACAATTTCCAGGCCGCCCATTACACATTAGCTCCTTAATATGATCCCCACCCTCAGCATAACATTGTATGACCAATTGCTTATGCTGGGCGTACAAATGCATATTCATAAATCCATTAAGCATGCTCAGTAGGTGTCCACTGCCTGTAAGTCTTCATCTGTACTCTACTGTTCTGCCTGCCAAGACCCCTGGTCCCTCATCTGTAGCCTTGGAGGCATAAATTTTGCCTAATAATGTCGCCATTTCTTTGGACATCTTCTCCAGTTTGGTGTAGTGGTTAAGTGTGTGGACTCTTATCTGGGAGAACCGGGTTTGATTCCCCACTCCTCCACTTGCACCTGCTGGAATGGCCTTGGGTTAGCCATAGCCCTGGCAGAGGTTGTCCTTGAAAGGGCAGCTGCTGTGAGAGTCCTCTCAGCCCCACCCACCTCACAGGGTGTCTGTTGTGGGGGAGGAAGATAAAGGAGATTGTGAGCCGCTCTGAGACTCTTCGGAGTGGAGGGCGGGATATAAATCCAATATCTTCTTCTTCTTCTTCTTCCTTTGTTAAAATACCTCTTTTTACCAATTAATTGCTGGCTGGGTATTAACCCTTTCCATTCACTTCTCTCACTTCAGCTCAGAGTTCTAACCCAGGTGTGGCCAAACTTGCGTAATGTAAGAGCCACAAAGAATAAACGTCAGATATCTGAGGGCCCACAAGGCATGAACATTAGATGTTTGAGAGCCGCAAGACAGGAAGGAAGGAAGGGAAATAGATTGGGGGAGGGAGAGGTGAAAAGAAAGCAACTTTTAACTTTAAATGCATTCTCCAAGACACCAGCTGGCTTGTCTTGGAGAAGTGATGTAAAGAGACAGATGCCTTCTCCAAGCCAGCTGTGGGGGCTTTGAGAGCCACACAATACGTGTGAAAGAGCCACAGTTCGGCCACCCCTGTTCTAATCCATTTCCCTCATCCAGATAGAATGTCTGGTTGAGGGGAGAGATGTGGGGCCAAAGGCTCCTGAGTCTTGAAAGCTCAAATCCAGGAACTGTGCTCTGAATCCAGCCTGGAGAGAGGTTGACTTCAGGGACTGGTACAGGAAATGTGTGTGGAGCAAAACTGGATTCCAATCCAGTCTTTCTTTCTCTCCTTCTCAGATCAGTGGAAAGACTCCCTGGATGCCTCCTCCACCATCTCCTCTGTGTGCCGAAGGGAAAGGAGCCGGCATGCAGCCAGCTCAGGTATGGGGGGAGGCAGGATCTCTGGGGAGACATGGGGCAGGCAGTAGGGATTCTTCTCTGTTCAGAGGATCGGGCTCCTTCCCCTTGATTCTCGTGTTCTTCGCTGGGAAGGCAGAAAAACGCCCCCCCCCCCTGTCTAGGGCGTTTTCTGCAGAGAGACAGGAGAATTGGAACATTCCTTTTGATTGGGTCCAAATCCAAATGCCTCCATAACAATATTGAATTTTCCCATGGAAAAGTATTTGGTCCTTTATCATACGGCCATCTTTGGCCTCTTCCCCTCAAGGCTGGTAGCCCCCTGTGGCTGAGGAGACCCCTCTGGTTCCAAAATGCTCCCTGGAGGGCTGGAGGTGGGGAGAGATGTCCCTTTGGGGCTCTTCTTACCACCTCTTTCTGCTGCTCTTCCACTATGAATTGCCTCTCTCTGTTTTTGGCTCCCCTCCCCCCATGGACCAGCTTTCCAGTGAGGTAACAAAATGCCTCCTTCTCCTTCTTGCAGGCGGGGGTGTCCTTCGAAGAGGTGGCCGTGACCTTCACCCCGGGGGAGTGGAGCCTGCTGCGCCCAGCCCAGAGAGCTCTGTACAAGGAAGTCATGCTGGAGAATTATGGGAACGTGGCCTCTCTCAGTAAGTATCCTTTTCTCCTTCTTGCTGTGAGGAGTGACTGTGAGGTGTTCCTTAGGGAGGAAGGAGGAGGTCAGGCTGCCTACCTTAGTCCCAGTGGCTGGTCTCTGTCCCCCTCCGCTCTCCCCCCTCTGGTGTGGGCAGGGCTCTGTGCTCTCCTTGCAGAGAGGGGGCCTCTGCCTGGCACTTCTGGGCCTGAAACCCCTGAGAGGGCATCAGAAGAGGTGCCAAGAGAGGCCTGGTCTGGAGATGGTGGGAGGGAGGCTCTAAGTAGGGGCTTCCCTCCAGTCTGGGCTGAGACGTTTTTGGTGAGAACAAAGGACCAGTGTTACTGAAGACATGAAGGGATTTCCTTTACTTAAATGTCTTCACACCTTCGAGTGAACCACCTGATCTGCTTCCTGAGTTAGTTATAAGGGGACAAACTCTCCTTCAGGCTCCTAAGAGATCCCTAAGCAAGTACTAAATGGTTGTTTTTGAGTGAATCTCATTATCGCAGTGTGCCTTGTTCCGAGCAGTTATGGACAAAGGACCTAAGCTAGTTGAATCCCGGAAGTAGCAGAAAAGACAGTGTGATTTGATTCCACTGTCCCAGGGCATCCCTCCCACCAAGAGGTACAGGGGATGAAGTGTTTATGGTCTGGGACTCAGCCAAACATTTCAGGCCAGGTTCTTCCATCCAACCTACTACTGCCCCTATGGAAACAGAAAGGCTCTTGAGTTGGCAGCTAAGATCTAACGCCTTTCTTATCTGTATGCCAATTTGCTGTTATCTGCCAGTCCCACCATATTGTTCTTGCAATTGCAGCTGTGTTGATTGCTCAGTTTCTTGTGCAACTTGACTCTGATTAGCTGTTCCTGACAACCTGCATGCCATATTTGAGGAAATCTGTTTCAATGTATGTGGAGAAATATCCCATGTATCTGTTCTCGCCTGTCCCCAGGGCTGAGCTGGGTTTGTCTTATGGGTGCTGCTGGACTCCAGAACCTCTTGGTTCCCTCTTGTATTTACATGCTAATTTGCTGCCATTCATTGATCTTATGGACCATCTGGTGGTATTTCACCTTTACTTAAGCATCTTTGCGCTTGAGTGGTGTCTCCTAATCCTTGCCTCCCACCCAGTGCTCCCTCTAAGCTGATTTAGTGCAAGCTGGCTCACAGAATTTTAGCCTCCGGCTCACACATTTCTGTCTTAGCTCTGGAGAAATGGCCCCAAAGCAAAGTAACCTATGCAGTCGCTCACAACTTCAGTGCCAGGAGCTCACAAAGTAGAATTTCTGCTCATGAGACTTGACAGCTTAGAGGGAGCACTGCTCCCACCCTCTCTTTTCCTGTAAGGAGGACCAGGGGAGATTCCCCTCCCACATCAGCTGTATCTGAAGAAGTGTGCTTGCACGCAGAAGCTTATACCCAGAATACAACTTTGTTGGTCTTAAAGGTGCCCAAACAGATACCTGTTTTGACTGCCAGCTGCCAACTTCTTTTCTTGTCTTCCTTTCTCTTGATGTTGAATAAAAATCAGCCCTTTTTAAAGAATCAACTCACTGTTTTGTGGGGAAATGCTGCACCCACCTTCAATCTGTGCACACTGAGGCCGAGGTCCCAAGAGGCCCAGAGTTGGGATTGCATGAGTGCCTGGCCCCATATCCAGGCTCCTACAGAGTCTCAGTATGAGGAAAGAGGGATGAGTCTTGACCCAATACAATACCCCTCTTTGCCGCTCCCATTGCTTGCCTGTGTGTGTGTTTCTGGAGGGACAGTCAGTCTGGCTCAGAGTGAGATCCAGATGGGCAGCCGTGTTAGTCTGTCTGCAGCAGCAGAAAAGGGTGAGAGTACAGGAGCGCCTTCAAGACTAACAGGATTTGTGGCAGGGCATGACCGTCAAGAGTCACGGTGAGCAGAAGAAGTAGTGAGTGGTGAGTCACGAAAGCTCAGCCCCGCCACAAATTTTATTATTTTATTATTCATTAAATTTTATTATTCATTAGGGTGCTCTTTTCAGCTGGTTTGGAATGGTTGAACTGATGAGCAGACAAAAGAGGTCTAATTTTGTGGGTTTCCCCCCTGATAAACAGGTCCTCCGATCGCCAAACCTGATCTCATATCCCAGCTGGAAGAAGAGAAAGAGCCGTTTCTCCTGGACTGTGATGGATTGGCAGGTAGGGGGGCTTCAGAAGTCTGTCTTGGGACTGGGCGTGGCCTGCGCTTCCTTCCAAGGGCTGGAGAATTTCTGTGGCTTTGCTTGTTCTTGCAGTATGCCCTGCAAAGGGCTTCGGGGAATAGCGGATGCTGAAATGGTGCCTGTAGATCTTCAACCCAGGACAAGAGGCGGTTTCCTTCTGCCTCCTCTGATGGCCCTTTTGCCAAGTCCAGCTCAGTGTTGTCCACTCTGGAGGGAGAGTTTTTCAGAGCAGGGTGTTGGCCAGCCCTCTTTTGCCTGCAATCCCTTGATCTGGAGATTCCAGGCCTTGATGCTGCCTCTCTGGGCCTGCAAAGCAGAAAATATGTGCTTTATGGTAGAGTTGTGACTCAAAGCAGCCCCAGACTGCTGTCCTGGCCCTGGGCATGGAGCAGGGTTGCACGTGATTGTCAAAGTTCTGGTGCCTACAAGACGGCGATATAAAATCCAGCCTCTTGCAGGGGAAGTCTTGGTTTGGTGTAGTGGTTAAGTGTATGGACTCTTATCTGGGAGAACCGAGTTTGAATCCCCACTCCTCCACTTGGGACAGCCATAGCTATTGCAGGAGTTGGAAAGGTCTCTGAGCCCCACCCACCTCACAGGGTATTTTTTGGGGGGGGAGGAAGGTAAAGGTGTTTGTACGCTTCTCTGAGACTCTGAGATTCAGAGTGAAAGGAGGGGAATAAATCCAATATCATCATCTTCTTCTCCTTCTTTCTTTCTTTCTTTCTTTCTTTCTTTCTTTCTTTCTTTCTTTCTTTCTTTCTTTCTTTCTTTCTTTCTTTCTTTCTTTCTTTCTTTCTTTCTTTCTTTCTTTCTTTCTTTCTTTCTTTCTTTCTTTCTTTCTTTCTTCCTTCCTTCCTTCCTTCCTTCCTTCCTTCCTTCCTATTTGTCTCTTCTGATTAATACAAGATTGCGTGTTGACTGGAACTACCCACCAGGTCTCTTCATATGTCCTCATGTTCATTACTGGTGGTCACATACACCCCTCAGCTAAAAGCCATCCAGTGAATCATGCTGGATGATGACACGCTTCTCTCACAGGCATTGGTATGCAGACCTTTTCTTCCCTCTTGCCTGTAAACAGCTTCAAACCCAGAACAAAGCCCTTCCTAACCTGGATACAGAATCTGAGTCCAGAGCCTGCCAAAACTCTGTCTCCAAGTTCACTCGGACACCACCATCACAAGACCCAACCACACCAGCCGTACCATCTCTGGTACATTCACATGTGATTTCCCGAGGTTGTATATGCCAGCAAATGGCAGCGATGGCCTTCCACTCTGTTTGTCAGACAAGCAATCCAATCCCTACACAGAAGAACGAATGGGCCGAAGAGTGGCAGCCCTTAAACAGAGAAGTGTAAAGCAGAAATTAAAAAGCACAATTGCTGAAATCAAATTTATCCACAAATTCAGAACAATGGACGCCCCAGGACTGAACAGGGATAAAGGACTCTTATCTCACAAATGCTAATTTTCTGTCCCTAATTATTTCTTTTTTGTTCTAATCTAGCAAATTACGGTGTGCATGTTACTTCTGCATCCTGATTTTCTTTTTTGTAATACCTCTCCCACTTCTGACAAGGATACAAAGGCTGAGAGATCTCCATTCTGATTTAAGTATGCGGGAACGAGTCTTGACACTTTGCATTTGTGGAAAGTGCCAAATCATCCAACCAGGTATCCTTTTCTTTCAGCAGGAGACGTGTGGCAGTCAGCGAATGACGAAGAAGAACACTCACCAATGGTGAACAAGGATACACATTCAGATGCGAAAGAGAAGTTTGAATCTTTGGATGCACCAAGGAAGAAGGAGAGAAAACATCCATCGAAAGGGAAGAATAATTCCAATCTTTTAGAGAGGGATGAGTCTCTACAGCAAAAGAGATGTCAAGTAGAGAGCAGGAATGAGAGCACTGCAAGAGGAGAACATTTCACTGAAGTATCAGTTTTTCCTGTTCAACAAAAGATGAGCAAAGGAATGAAAATATATAAATGCCTGGAGTGTGGGAAAAGCTTCAGTCGCAGTTCCACTCTTACCTCCCACCGAAGAATTCACACAGGGGAAAAACCGTATACATGCCTGGAGTGTGGGAAAAGCTTCACTCAGAGTTCACACCTTAGTGTCCATCAGAAAATTCACACTGGAGAGAAACCCTATAAATGTCTGGAGTGTGGGAAAAGCTTCAGTTGCAGTTCCATTCTTACTTCCCACCGAAGATTTCACACAGGGGAAAAACCATATATATGCCTGGAGTGCGGAAAAAGCTTCACTAACAGTTTCAGCCTTACCTGCCACAGAAGAATTCACACAGGGGAAAAACCGTATACATGCCTAGAGTGTGGAAAAAGCTTCAGTCGCAGTTCACAGCTTAGTGTCCATCAGAAAATTCACACCGGAGAGAAACACTGTAAATGCCTGGAGTGTGGGAAAAGCTTCAGTCGCAGTTCCACTCTTACTTCTCACCGAAGAATTCACACAGGGGAAAAACCGTATACATGTCTGGAGTGTGGGAAAAGCTTCACTAACAGTTTCAGTCTTACTTCCCACCAAAGAATTCACACAGGGGAAAAACCGTATACATGCCTGGAGTGCAGAAAAAGCTTCAGTCACAGTTCTGCTCTTACTTCCCACCGAAGAACTCACACAGGGGAAAAACCATATACATGCCTGGAGTGTGGAAAAAGCTTCACTGACAGTTCCAGTCTTACTTCCCACCGAAGAATTCACACAGGGGAAAAACCGTATACATGCCTGGAGTGTGGGAAAAGCTTCACTAAGAGTTTCAGTCTTACTTCCCACCGAAGAATTCACACAGGGGAAAAACCGTATACATGCCTGGAGTGTGGGAAAAGCTTCACTAAGAGTTTCAGTCTTACTTCCCACCGAAGAATTCACACAGGGGAAAAACCGTATACATGCCTGGAGTGCAGAAAAAGCTTCAGTCACAGTTCCGCTCTTACTTCCCACCGAAGAATTCACACAGGGGAAAAACCATATACATGCCTGGAGTGTGGAAAAAGCTTCACTGACAGTTCCAGTCTTACTTCCCACCGAAGAATTCACACGGGAAAAACCGTATACATGCCTGGAGTGTGGAAAAAGCTTCACTGAAAGTTCCACTCTTATTTGTCACCAAAGAATTCACACAGGGGAGAAACCATATGAATGTGGGAAAAGCTTCACTCAAAACTCTGCTCTTGCTTCCCACCAAAGAATTCACACAGGGGAGAAACCATATACATGCCTGGAGTGTGGTAAAAGCTACAGGCAGAAGTCAAACCTGACTTCCCACCAAAGGATACACACAGAAACCATATAACAGCCTAATGCAGGGGTGGCCAACGGTAGCTCTCCAGATGTTTTTTGCCTACAACTCCCATCAGCCCTAGCCAGCATGGCTGATGGAAGTTGTAGGCATAAACATCTGGACTGTTTGACGAGGGAAGTTTTAGTTCTAGTTCTATACTTATAGAGGCATGGTCAGAAACAAAAATTGGATGGGTCTTAATCTCTTTAACCGCCATATTATTATTTTTTTCCAAAATTATATAATCTAAGCGGGATGCTGTTTTATGTCTACTAGAAATGTGTGTTGGGCTGGGTCTCGTGTCGGTAAACTCATGAGCGTCCTTCAAGCCCCAATCTCTTAGCTTAATACTATTGTTCTTGGTTATGTCCATATTTAAATCACCCACTACAATTAGTTCGCCCTCTGAAAACTGTTGTATCTTCTTAAAAACCAAGTTTAGGAATTTCCTTTGTCTTTTATTTGGTGCATAAACATTTACTATAGTGATTTTTATGGCTTCCAGCTTAAACTTAACTAACAGATATCTACCTTCCTTATCTACTAATTTTTCAATGTCCTCCACTTTAGTTTCCCTACGAATCAAAGCGGCTACCCCTCTGGCTTTGGAAGACCCTCTTGCTTCTCCTAAAACTTGCTACCTCAAGTCTTTTATCAATGGTTTCCTATCATTTATTTTTTATGAGTTTCCTGTAGGCACAACAAGTCAATTCTTTGTTCTTTAGCCATTTTAATTACTCTGAATCTCTTAAGATTTGATGTTAGGCCATTCACATTCAGTGAAAGGACTCTTAAAGACCTATCCATCTCTTTATTTGTAACAAACTTGGGCCCTACTAGCTGAGGGTATTTAATTCTTACTAAAAACCCACCCCCCATTCCCTTCTCCTGTGGCACAGACAACTTTCTGGATGAGACAATCATCCTGTCTTCCACCTTCCAGGGAGTACGCACCCCGCCCTCCCCTTCTAGCTTCTACCTAAAGTTAGCTCAAATTGTTTTATACTTCCCTTTAGTAATCTGTCCTTGGTCTTTTCTCTTGTCTGCTTGAGCTTCCTTCCCCCAGGTCCACATCAACATCCACTATTTCTTCTTCTTCTTCCTCTCTTGGGTCTCTCAGGTCATCTGTGGCGATGCCCAGGTGAGTAAGGAGATCTGTTGCTTCCTTAGGGTTGCGAGCCACCAGCCTTTTTTCCTCTTTAAAAATAATTATTGAGGAAGAGTATCCCCAAGAGAATTTAATCTTATTGTCATATAATTTTTGCCCATAGGGTCTCATTAGCCTCCTCTTTCTGATGGTTTCCTGGCAAAAATCTTCCCTCACCCAGACTTTCCTTCCTCTAAAAGAAAGGTCTTTCTTTTTTTGCAAAGTCTTGAAAACTGTCTGCTGAGTCTTTTCTCATGAAAATTTGATTATAACTTCCCTTGGGGCACCACCATCTTGTCTCCTTTGCAATCTATGAGCCCTCTCGATGTCCTGAGATTGTAGAGTAACTCCTTGCTCACCCATCCAGTCTATAAGAGTTTCTTCCAGCAGTTTATTATTTATTTCCTCTGAAATTCCACCCAGAATCAAATTTGCTCTTCTATTACGGTCAGAGAGTTCTTTAAGCTGGGTATTCAGCTGGGCTATCTTCTGCTTGTTAGATAAAGCAAGCTCGTTAGCCGAGACGGCAATGCTCCGTGTGTCTTTAAGTTCAGCTGCCAATTCAGATACTGCTTCTCTCACTGACTTAATTTCGGATCTTATCTGGTCCTGGGACGACATTATTAACGCCTGGAAAGCAGACATCTGCTCTGATAATTCCTTGATGGATTTGGCCATAGTTTCTCAGTTTTCTGGAGCTACACGCAACGGCTGAGTAATTAGCCTGGGCGTTGTCTCCTTAATTTGGTAATAAAAGTTGTTATCTTACCCTCTGGGACCCCAGAAAGGAATTCTTACGTTCTTCAGACCTTCGTAAGTAAGCTCCTTCTTCAAATAGTCTTGCCAAAGGGCTATTTACATTCTTTTGAGCTGTTTAAAATTCCAATCCGAGGAGGAGGACGAGCAAACAGCCGGCTTCCTCAGCGCATGCGTACCATCCCCGGCATAAACATCTGGAGAGCTGCCGTTGGCCACCACTGGCCTAATGTATGGAAAACCTTCAGGTACAGCAGAAACCTTACTTCAGGTCAAAGAATACACACAGGGGAGAAACCATACAAATGCCTGTAGTGTGGGGAAAGGTTCTGTCCAGCGGTTGTTTTGTAGAAAAATAGGTGGTGGAGCTCATTCAGGGATTGTTATGCAGTTGCAATAGTATTCAATGGAGAAGGAGGTGGAACTCTCAGAAGGAGGAGGTGGAACGCTCAGAAAGGTTCAGGAGTTGTGCCCCTGTGAGCTCAGGGTTCCGTCAGAGTGCAGCCCTTACTTCCCACCAATGCACATGCACGAGAGAGGATATTCATAATTTCCATTCAATTTATGAATGTTTCTGCATTTTTTTTTTTTCATAATCTCTGTAAAGTTCAGTTCTTCATCAGGGAAAGTACCAAAAGATCAGAGCTGCCTCTCAGCCTCGACAGTTCATGAGTGCTGAAGGAACAGGAGGTTTGTTTCTTGTGAATTATGATCAACTGCTGTCTGACGTCTGAAAAACTTGCTTTAAAAACGTATTGCAGTTATCAAGACATGTTGTTTTCCATCTAGTATAGTTACTCTTTTTCAGAATGCGTTTTGGGTCCAAGTGTTTGTATGCGGTGGACAATTGCACGTTCAAGTTCAAAAGTTTTATTTCTCTTTCTCCTCTATCAAAAATGTCACCTGAAGGGTCTGATCAGGCTCTCCACTGGTGGCTTCCAGTTGGAAAAGGCCTTCTATTGGGTGAGCATGTCACATGTGCCAGGCTTCCCATTGTACCTCGCTTTTTGCCTGCGAAGTTTAAAACTGACTTGCCAAAATCTTAGGGAACTGTAATGCTTATCTGTTTCGCTTAGTTTGAGAATGATATTAGACCCAATTTTTTACTGTGTGCTTTTTTTTGTACTTGTATGATTTGACTTTCACCTGTTCATCAAATTGTTGCCTAATAAAGAGGATGCTTTGTTTAAAATAAAACCATGGTCTCTAAGAGTTTCTCTGTTTGTTCTACTGACACAAGGTGTGAAGTCTGAGACTATTTCATCGCACTGGCAGAGATAAGTCTCTGAGAAAGTTTGCTCTGTTAAACCCTCATGGGGTGATTCTGCTTGGAGTTCTTAGCAGGCTGGATCAAAGGAATTGGCCATCGCATGCACAGCCCATCATAGCTCACTTGTTCATTTTCAACATTGTATATGTTGATAAATGCCAACAATTCCTGTCTGATGATGAAGATGAAGAAATTGGATATCCTGCCCTATACTCTGAATCTCAGAGTCTCAGAGGGGTTCACAATCTCCTTTATCTTACTCCCCCACAGCAGAGGCCTGAGAACAAAAGAAGCAATTGATCTGGCAAATGGTTACTTTTATGGCTCTGAACGTGTCAACAAATGCTAATTTCAGGGAGACACGATCTGCAGCTGGAATTGGGAATCTCAAATGTCACTAATCCAGAGTTAACACAAGAGTTAAAAAAATGCCTGACATTAGTCTGCATTGAAAACAAACACCTAAAGGGAAAATGCTGAAAAGGCTGTGTGAGGGGGCCTGTAAAAATGCAAGGAGGCCCCAGCCCCTATGGCCCCTTGAGAGCTACGGTCCTGGGCTTAGAGCACTGTTCCCTCTAAGCTGAGTTAGTGTGAGCTAGCTCAGTTCTTTAGCCTCCAGCTCCCACTTTTTTCTCTGAGCATGCGATAAATCATCCCGGAGCAAACTAATTGGTGCAGCAGCTCACAACTTTAATGCCAGTAGCTCACAAAGAAGGATTTTTTCTCACAAGACTCCACAGCGTAGAGAGTGAGATGTGGCGTGGGGTGGGGGGGAGAGAAAGAGGGAGCAGATCAAGGAAATGGGAGTCTGAAGGGGGGAGATTTGGGAGGCTGCAGGAAAAGCTGAGGGAGCTGGGGAGGGGGTGCTGATGGGGGCACGGGGACCGTGTTGTTGGACCCCCAGAAGACCCACACCGTGGAACAGAAGATGAAGAGTAGAAGGCAGGGGGAGGAAATCCTTCTCCTCAATATCCAGGCCGTGCCCTTCTGTTTTAGGGAAATGAAGGCAGGAGGGTCCCCTCGCCTTCCCACATTTGATTTGCTTGGGGTTTGATGCTCTGGGGGATGTATTTTTCTTGCTTCCATATAGTCCCAGTGCATCTCTTGGTCCCCTGCCGGGGTTTCCCGTGGCTTTTCTGCCATCTTGCCCAAACCAGGTTTGAGGTGAAGATGAATTCTACAAGCAAGGCAAGGTGACTGCCATTTCAATCTCCCCCAGCCCCACCCCAACAGTAGCTGTTTTTCCTTCCCCAAGGAAGGAGTAGGAGCGTCCGTTTTTTTTAGATTTTGGCAGTTGACTAGGGTATTGTGATAGACACCACATGACTATCAGGCTATTCTAGTATATTAATACAGAATTTGCAGAACACTGGAACAGCCCATGCGGTAACCCAGACTCCCTCTAACCTGTTGAGTCTTGAGAGCAAAAATTATACGTGGTAAGCTACTGAAATCAAAGTTGTGAGCTACTGCATAAATTACTTTGCTCTGGGGGCATTTTTCCAGAGCTAAGGCAAAAATGTGTGAACTGTAGGCTAAAAACTGTGAGCTGGGTCACCCTAACTCAGAGAGAACACTGGCACAGGTAACTGTTTTATGGAGGGCATTGTGGGGAGCTTGGAGCAGGGGAAATGGAGGGAGACCTTCCCCTCTGGGACCGAGACTAAAGCTGATGGAACGGACAGGACTCATTTGCGCTCTGACTTTTTCCAGGCAAGGATTGAAGCTTCTCTTGGGACTGGAGGCAGAGGAACATTTTTTGGGGGAAGCCTCCCTCTGCTCAAATCTCCCCACCCAGGCAGAGAGTGCAAAAACTTTTCCCCTGCAGAGCTAGTTTTCTGTGTGCAGGGAGAATTCAGATCTGAGCTTGAGTCTCTCGTCTGCCGCCTTGAATCAGGCACTCCATCCCACCCCATTGTTACTGCCCCTATATGCCTTATTCATATGCACGCTTTGTGGAAGGCATAAGCAGGCTGCACTGCACTGCAGCGCAAGCAAAATAAAAGATCAGAGAAGCCATGTTGGATCAGGCCAATGGCCCATCCAGTCCAATACTCTGTCACACCAACACTCTGTCACACCAGAAAACCAGGTGCCATCGAGAGGTCCACTAGTGGGGCCAGGGCAATAGAAGCCCTCCTACTGTTGCCCCCCTGCCCATTCCCTCTTGAAGCTCTCTATGCTTTCAGCCACCACCACCTCCTGCGGCAGTGAATTCCATGCGTTAATCACTCTTTGGAACCCTCAATGACAATGGGCATGGGATTGGATCACTCTGTACACCCTGTGGCAGGCTTGGCCCACAAAATGGAGTCTGAGCTCACTTTTGTCCAGCTGGCCCATCCCTCAGACACACTGTGGCCTCAAGGTTCAGCACATAAATGCCTTTAGTAATGCAGATAAGGAGGCCTCTCCCTTGTCTCTGGCTAAGGCGTAGTCCCTGAGCTAAGTAGAAAGCCTAGCACCCAGCTACACTTATCATCCTCTCAGCCTCCAGCAATTACAAAGACCAAGAAAAGTGGGAAAGTCTTTTTCACTTGAATTTCTGTCTTCTCAAATCTTTTTGTCTTTTGTCAATAACACCTCAAGGTGTATCTGTATCAATATTTCCTGCCAATACCCTATCTGAGTCCCAACTCTCTGGGCTCCACCTCAAATGTTAATGGCTCTCCTGCTCCCTTTTGAATACTCTAATCACCCTGCCTAGTTTGAATTCTTCTCCATCCCCTTTCTAGAAATGGGCTATCAGCACCTAGAGGTTACACCCACAGCAGTCCCCCTGGCTTCCTGAGCCCCTTTGTCTGTCTCAGAAGCACCCATCTGTTCCTCTTTGCATACATTGTCTCCTTATCCAATCATACATTGTTCTAAGGGACATCCTGACTGCTTGTGCCTCAGGATATGTTTCAGTCTACTTAAGGAGGGTCTCTGGGCCTGCTCAGGGTGTTCAGTCTTGGAGCCTTCAGACTCACACCCCTGAACTCTGCTTGGAAACCTTCCTCAGAAGAACACTGGTCGTTCTGCTGCCTCCTCTTTGGACTTCTGCTCACTGGACAGGTAGCTATGAAAGCCTTTTCACCCCCACAAATATTACCTCCTAGCCACTCTGCTAAAGATTTGTTTTTCTGGTGTTTTCCTCTCCGTGTGATAATTTAATTAAGTGTATGTGTGTATTTTTATTATTTCACTGCTTAAAACTGGAATTTGTAATTATTCTTACACAACAATTGCAAATAATAATAATAATACTCCATACATGTATGGATAATAAATAAATAGAAATTAACAGACATTTAAACATGGTACCACTCATGATGCAGAATCCGAAATGGAGTAAAGTTAGTAAATATAAGCCAATACTGTTCCAGTTTTATGCATTGCTCCATGTCTAGTAAAAGGAAAAAAGTCAGATATCTCTTTGGAATAGTATTTTTCACTTCTTCATTATGGTTTACATAGTCAGAAAAAGAGAACCATTTTTCTAGAAAGTTATTCTTTTTTGTAGGAACCTCTGCTGTATAAAATTGTGTAGCTAATTTATCCACAGCTGCAACCGCCCACAGCTCAGTCCACCATTGTTGAATTGTTGGCCCAGTCTTTTCCTTCCAGTGTTTAGCTACAAGAATCTTCACAGCGATGAATAATAATGATGCCAATTCCCTTTTAAGCTGTGAATTTTTAAAGCTGGCCAGAAATTCAGTGGGGTTGATTCTGGTGTAGGAGGAATTGTACCATTCAAAATTTTATTTATACTGCTAGCCACTAATGGTCAGAATAATTTCACCCTGGGACATTTCCATCAGCCGTGCCTGAAAGTACCTGGGAGTTGACATCCTTCCCAAGAATTGGGGCTCTGTTTGGATTTAGATCAGTGTAGTTTCTGGGGAGTTGAATACCATCTGGCGTTTATTTTAAAGTTTTGAAATTTAATGTTTAAAGAATAAGTTTTCTATCAAGCCAAAGACCAGAGTAATTTCCACAGATCTTCCAAAGTCATTTCAAAAGTCCTGGTTATTATTTTATTTTTAAGACAATTCTCTCTCTATTACCATTTCATGTGATTTTTTTGAAAGATATCTCTCAATCTGAAATTATTACTGATATGCTCATAATGGAATCTCAGTCCTAAATAGCTCTACTTGGGTCTGCTTATACTAATTTCCCCACCAAGAAAAAGAGGATTCCCCCCCAGCATTTCTTGTTACACTATTAGGGCTCTCCCGCCTCATTCCGAGAATATTCTCCTAAGAAATCTGGTGGGGGGGAGGGCAGGCAGGAGGGTGTTGCTGCCCCCAGAGAGGAGGAGGGGGGGGTGAGGCTTCAGGCAGGGAAGGGGTTGGCAGAGTTTGAGGGGAAAATGTTTCCAGGGAATGAAAGGGTTGGATAAATAAGGGACCCCATGTGATTTCTTTCTTTCTTTCTTTCTTTCTTTCTTTCTTTCTTTCTTTCTTTCTTTCTTTCTTTCTTTCTTTCTTTCTTTCTTTCTTTCTTTCTTTCTTTCTTTCTTTCTTTCTTTCTTTCTTTTATACCCCGCCCTCCCCAGTTTGTCAGTCAGTCAGGTAGATCTGTTCCAAAGTTTTTACTGATACCAGTAGGAGCTGTACTCCCCAGGCAAGCCCAGGATAAAGAAAAATACATTATACCTATCACCGGTCGCAGGTCCCTCCCCTGTCCTCTCATTGGATGAGAGAGCAAGGTTTCCAACAGGGGTGGCCAAACCGTGGCTCGCATATTGTGTGGCTCTTGACGCCCCCCCACCCTACCCCATTGGCTGGCTTGGAGAAGGCATCTCTCTCTTTGAATCAATTCTCCGAGCCAAGCCAGACAGTGGCTTGGAGTCTGCATTTGAAGTTGCTTTCTTTCCACCTCCCAGCCTCTCCCCCATCTATTTGCTGCCTTCCTCCCTTCCTTCCTGTCTCAAACATCTGACATTCACATCTTGCGGCTGTCAGACATCTGACATTTATTCTATGTGGCTCTTACGTTAAGCAAGTTTGGCCACCCTGGTTTACAATTTCCAGGCTGCCCACTACACATTAGCTCCTTAATATAACCCCACCCTCAACATAACATTGTATGACCACGTAAATGAAGCAATTGCTTATGCTCGGCATGCAAATGCATATTCATAAATCCATTAAGCATGCTCAGTAGGTCTCCACTGCCTGTAAGTCTTCATCTATACTCTACTGTTCTGTCTGCCAAGACCCCTGGTCCCTCATCTGTAACCTTGGAGGCATAAATTTTGCCTAATAATGTCGCCATTTCTTTGGACATCTTCTCTTTTGTTAAAATACCTCTTTTTACCAATTAACTGCTGGCTGGGTATTAACCCTTTCCATTCACTAGTCTCACTTCTTTCTTTCTTTCTTTCTTTCTTTCTTTCTTTCTTTCTTTCTTTCTTTCTTTCTTTCTTTCTTTCTTTCTTTCTTTCTTTCTTTCTTTCGCATTTATACCCTGCCCTCTCCAGTCAGTCAGTCACGTAGATCTGTACTGATATCAGTAGGAGCTGTACTCCCCAGGCAAGCCCAAAGTACAGAATAAAGAAAAATACATTTTATACCTATTACCGGCCGCAAGTCCCTCCCCTGTCCTCTCATTGGACGAGATAGCAAGGTTTCCAAAAGGGTTGTCCAAACCATGGCTCGGGAGCCACACGTGGCTCTTTCACGCATATTGTGTGGCTCTTGAAGCCCCCCCACCCCACCCTATTGGCTGGCTTGGAGAAGGCATCTCTCTCTTTGAATCACTTCTCCGAGCCAAGCCAGACAGTGGCTTGGAGACTGCATTTAAAGTTGCTTTCTTTCCACCTCCCAGCCTCCCCCCATCTATTTGCTGCCTTCCTTCCTTCCTGTCTCCAACATCTGACATTTATTCTATGTGGCTCTTACGTTAAGCAAGTTTGGCCACCCCGGTTTACAATTTTAAGGCTGTCCACTATGCATTAGCTCCTTAGTATAACCCCACCCTCAACGTAACATTGTATGACCATGTAAATGAAGCAATTACTTATGCTGGGCGTGCAAATGCATATTCATAAATCCATTAAGCATGCTCAGTAGGTGTCCACTGCCTGTAAGTCTTCATCTGTACTCTACATTTATGTCTGCCAAGACCCCTGGTCCCTTATCTGTAACCTTGGAGGCATAAATTTTGTCCTTTGTTAAAATACCAATTAACTGCTGGCTGGGTATTAACCCTTTCCATTCACTTGTCTCACTTCAGCTCAAATTTCTAATCCAGGTGTGGCCAAATTTGCTTAATGTAAGAGCCACAAAGAATAAACGTCAGATATCTGAGAGCCCACAAGACATGAACATTACATGTCTGAGAGCCGCAAGACAGGAAGGAAGGAAGGGAAATAGATTGGGGGGGAGGGAGAGGTGAAAAGAAAGCAACTTTGAATGCATTCTCCAAACCACCGGCTGGCTTGTCTTGAAGAAGTGATGTAAAGAGTCAGATGCCTTCTCCAAGCCAGCTGACGGTCTTGAAAGCTCAAATCAGGATCTTGAACTGTGCTCTGAATCCAGCCTGGAGAGAGGTTGACTCCAAGGACTGGCACAGGAAATGTGTGTGGAGCAAAACTGGATTCCAATCTCAACGTCTTTCTTTCTCTCCCTCCTAGGTCGGTGGAAAGACACCCTTGAGGCCTCTTCCGCCATCTCCTCTGTGTGCTGAAGGGAAAAGGGCCGCCATGCAGCCAGCTCAGGTACGGGGGGAGGCAGGATCTCTGGGGAAACGTGGGGCAGGCAGTAGGGATGCTTCTCTGTTCAGAGGATTGGGCTCCTTCTTGATTCTCGTGTTCTCTGCTGGGAAGGCAGAAAAACGGTCACACCCCCCCCCCCCCCCCCGTCTAGGGTGGTTTCTGTAGACAAGCAGGAGAACTGGAACATTCCTATTGATTGGGTCCAAATCCAAATGCCTCCATAACAATATTGAATTTTCCCATGGAAAAGTATTTGGTCCTTTATCATACGGCCACCTTTGGCCTCTTCCCCTCAAGGCTGGTAGCCCCCTGTGGCTGAGGACACCCCTCTGGTTCCAAAATGCTCCCTGGAGGGCTGGAGGTGGGGAGAGATGTCCCTTTGGGGCTCTTCTTACCACCTCTTTCTGCTGCTCTTCCACTATGAATTGGCTCTCTCTGTTTTTGGCTCCCCTCCCCGCCATGGACCAGCTTTCCAGTGTGGTAAAGCAATGCTTCCTTCTCCTTCTTGCAGGCGGGGGTGTCCTTCGAAGAGGTGGCCGTGACCTTCACCCCGGGGAAGTGGAGCCTGCCCAGCCCAGAGAGCTCTGTACAAGGAAGTCATGCTGGAGAATTTTGGGAACGTGGCCTCTCTCAGTAAGTATCCTTTTCTCCTTCTTGCTGTGAGGAGTGACTGTGAGGTGTTTCTTAGGGAGGAAGGAGGAGGTCAGGCTGCCTGCCCTGGTCCCATTGGTGGTCTCTGCCCCCCTCCGCTCTCCTCCCTCTGGTGTGGGGAGGGCTCTGTGCTCTCCTTGCAGAGAGGGAGCCCCTGCCTGGCACTTCTGGGCCTGAAGCCCCTGAGAGGGCATCGGAAGAGGTGCCAAGAGAGGCCTGGTCTGGAGATGGTGGGAGGCTCTAAGTAGGGGCTTCCCTCCAGTCTGGGCTGAGACGCGGCTGCTGCCTCTGCTGTCATTTCAGTTCCCAGCTGGCCTCTCCGTCTCAGCTTGGGATGGCACAGCTTGGCATGACTGCCAGTGTTATGCCAGCACCCCTCTCGATGCCTAGGGCCACAAAATAGCAGAAAGGTTTCGCTTAAAGCCTTCCCCCCACACCTTGCTTTCATTCCCAGAGGAGAGGTCCCCAAAGACCCAGGGGGAGGAATAGCCTTGATTGGACATGGAAGAAATTATTTCCCAAATATTTTGCAATGCAAAATGAGCTTTCCGGATCCCCCTTTCAAGAAAGCACTTTCCAAAAGCAAACCAACCAAACTTGTTAAGGTCGTTTCAGACTCCAGCCCCTAGGTTTTTGGTGAGAACAAAGGACGGGTGTTACTGAAGACACGAAGGGATTTCCTTTACTTAAATGTCTTCACACCTTCAAGTGAACAACTTGATCTGCTTCCTAAGTTTGTTATAAAGGGACAAACTCTCCTTCAGGCTCCTAAGAGATCCCTAAGCAAGTACTAAATGGTTGTTTTTGAGTGAATCTCATTATCGCAGTGTGCCTTGTTCCGAGCAGTTATGGGCAAAGGACCTAAGCTACTTGAATCCCGGAAGTAGCAGAGAAGACAGTGTGATTTGATTCCACTGTCCCAGGGCATCCCTCCCACCAAGAGATACAGGGGATGAAGTGTTTATGGTCTGGGACTCAGCCAAACATTTCAGCCCGGGTTCTTCCATCTAACCTACTACTGCCCCTAAGGAAACAGACCGGCTCTTGAGTTGGCAGCTAAGATCTAACGCCTTTCTTATCTGTCTGCCAATTTGCTGTTATCTGCCAGTCCCACCATAGTGTTCTTGCAATCCCAGCTGTGTTGATTGCTCAGTTTCTTGTGCAACTTGGCTCTGATTAGCTCTTCCTGACAACCTGCATGCCATATTTGAGGAAATCCGTTTCAATGTATTTGGAGAAATGTGCACATGCAAGGATAAGCTTATAAGCTTCTACTCGGAATAAAACTTTGTTGGTCTTAAAGGTGCCCAAATAGATACCTGTTTGGACTTCCAGCTGCCAACTTCCTTTCTTGTCTTCCTTTATCTTAATGTTGAATAAAAATCAGCCCTTCTTAAAGAATCACCTCACTGTTTTGTGGGGAAATGCTGCACCCACCTTCAGTCTGTGCACACAGAGGCCGAGGTCCCAAGAGGCCCAGAGTTGGGAACACACGAGTGCCTGGCCCCATATTAGGGTTGCCAATCCCCAGGTGGGGTCAGGGGATCCCCCGGTTTGGAGACCCTTCCCCCGCTTAAGGGTCGTCAGAAAGCGGGGGAAGGGGAGGGAAATGTCTGCTGGGAACTCTATTATTCCCTATGGGGATTTATTCCCATAGAAAATCATGGAGAATTGATCTGCGGGTATCTGGGGCTCTGGGAGGGCTGATTTTTGGGGTAGAGGCACCAAATTTTCAGTATAGCATCTAGTGCCTCTCCCCAAAATACCTCCCAAGTTTCAAAAAGATTGGACCAGAAGGGGGCCCAATTCTATCAGCCCCCAAAGAAGGTACCCCTATCCTTCATTATGTCCTATGGAAGGAAGGCATTGAAAGGTGTGCCGTCCCTTTAAATGTGAGGGCCAGAACTCCCTTTGGAGTTCAATTATGCTTGTCACAGCCTTGATCTTGGCTCCACCCCTAATGTCTCCTGGCTCCACCCCCAAGGTCTCCTGGCTCCACCCCCAAAGTCCCCAGATATTTCTTGAATTGGACTTGGCAACCCTACCCCATATCCAGGCTCCTACAGAGTCTCAGTATGAGGAAAGAGGGATGAGTCTTGACCCCATACGATACCCCTCTTTGCCGCTCCCATTGCTTGCCTGTGTGTGTTTCTGGAGGGACAGTCAGTCTGCCTCAGAGTTAGATCCAGATGGGCAGCCGTGTTAGTCGGTCTGCAGCAGCAGAAAAGGGCGAGAGTCCAGGAACACCTTCAAGACTAACAGGATTTGTGGCAGGGCATGACCGTCAGGAGTCACGGTGAGCAGAAGAAGTAGTGAGTGGTGAGTCACGAAAGCTCAGCCCCTGCCACAAATTTTATTATTTTATTATTCCTTAAATTTTATTATTCATTAGGGCACTCTTTTCAGCTGGTTTGGAATGGTTGAATTGATGAGCACACAAAAGAGGTCTAATTTTGTGGGTTTCCCCCCTGATAAACAGGTCCTCCGATCGCCAAACCTGATCTCATATCCCGGCTGGAAGGAGACAAAGAGCCGTTTCTCCTGGACTGTGATGGATTGGCAGGTAGGGGGGCTTCAGAAGTCTGTCTTGGGACTGGGTGTGGCCTGCGCTTCCTTCAAAGGGCTGGAGAATTTCATTGGCTTTGCTTGTTCTTGCAGTTTGCCCTGCAAAGGGCTTGGGGGAATAGCAGATGCTGAAATGGTGCCTGTAGATCTTCAACCCAGGACAAGAGGCGGTTTCCTTCTGCCTCCTCTGATGGCCCTTTTGCCAAGTCCAGCTCAGTGTTGTCCACTCTGGAGGGAGAGTTTTCCAGAGCAGGGTGTTGGCCAGCCCTCTTTTGCCTGCAATCCCTTGATCTAGCGATTCCAGGCCTTGAGGCTGGCTCTCTGGGCCTGCAAAGCAGAAAATATGTGCTTTATGGCAGAGTTTTGACTCAAAGCAACCCCAGACTGCTGTCCTGGCCCTGGGCATGGAGCAGGGTTGCACGTGTTTGTGAAAGTTCTGGCGCCTACAAGACGCCGATATAAAATCCAGCCTCTTGCAGGGGAAGTCTTGGTTTGGTGTAGTGGTTAAGTGTGCGGACTCTTATCTGGGAGAACCGGGTTTGATTCCCCACTCCTCCACTTGCAGCTGCTGGAATGGCCTTGGGTCAGCCATAGCTCTGGCAGAGCTATCCTTGAAAGGGTAGCTGCTGTGAGAACTCTCTCAGCCACACCCACCTCTGTCTGTTGTCAGGGGAGGAAGATAAAGGAGATTTTAGGCTTCTCAGAGACTCTGAGATTCAGAGTGAAGGGAGGGGTATAAATCCAATATCATCATCATCTTCTCTTTCCTTCCTTCCTTCCTTCCTTCCTTCCTTCCTTCCTTCCTTCCTTCCTTCCTTCCTTCCTTCCTTCCTTCCTTCCTTCCTCTTCCAGATTTGTCTCTTCTGATTAATACACGATTGCATGTTGACTGGAACTACCCTCCAGGTCTCTTCATATGTCCTTATGCTCATTACTGGTGGTCACATGCACCTCTCAGCTAAAAGCCATCCAGTGAGTCATTAACACACCATGCTGGATGATGACACGCTTCTCTCACAGGCATTGGGATGCAGACCTTTTCTTCCCTCTTGCCTGTAAACAGCTTCAATCCCAGAACAAAGCCCTTCCTAACCTGGACACAGAATCTGAGTCCAGAGTCTGCCGCAAACTCTGTCTCCAGGTTCACTCGGACACCACCATCACAAGACCCAACCACACAAGCCGTACCATCTCTGGTACATTCACATGTGATCTCCCGAGGTTGTATATGCCAGCAAAAGGCAGCGATGGCCTTCCCCTCTGTTTGTCAGACCAACAATCCAATCCCTACACTAAAGAACGAATGGGCCGAAGAGCGGCAGCCCTTAAACAGAGAAGTGTAAAGGAGAAATTAAAAAGCACAATTGCTGAAATCAAATTTATCCACAAATTCAGAACAATGGACCCCCCAGGACTGAACAGGGATACAGGACTCTTATATCACAAATGCTAATTTTCTGTCCCTAATTTTTTTTTTTTTGTTCTAGTCTAGCTAAATTACGGTGTGCGTGGTACTTATGTATTCTGAATTTCCTTTTTCTAATACCTCTCCCACTCCTGACAGGGATACAAAGGCTGAGAGATCTCCATTCTGATTTAAGTATGGGGGAGCGAGTCTGGACACTTTGCATTTGTGGAAAGTGCCAAATCATCCAACCAGGTATCCTTTTCTTTCAGCAGGAGACGTGTGGCAGTCAGCGAATGATGAAGAAGAACACTCACCAATGGTGAACAAGGATACACATTCAGATGCGAAAGAGAAGTTTGAATCTTTGGATGCACCAAGGAAGAAGGAGAGAAAACACCCACCGAAAGGGAAGAATAATTCCAGTCTTTTAGAGGGGGATGAGTCTCTACAGCAAAAGAGATGTCAAGTAGGGAGCAGGAATGAGAGCACTGCAAGAGGAGAACATTTAACTGAAGTATCAGTTATTCCTATTCAACAAAAGATGTGCAACAGAATGAAAATATATAAATGCCTGGAGTGTGGGAAAAGCTTCAGTCGCAGTTCCACTCTTGCTTCCCATGAAAGAATTCACACAGGGGAAAAACCGTATAAATGCCTGCAGTGTGGGAAAAGCTTCAATCGCAGTTCTAACCTTAGTGTCCATCAAAAAATTCACACAGGGGAAAAACCTTATACATGCCTGGATTGTGGTAAAAGCTTCAGTCAGAGTTCACAGCTTAGTGTCCATCAGAAAATTCACACTGGAGAGAAACCCTATAAATGTCTGGAGTGTGGGAAAAGCTTTAGTAATAGTTTTGCTCTTACTACCCACGGAAGAATTCACACAGGGGAGAAACCATATAAATGCCTGGAGTGTGGGAAAAGCTTCAGTCGCAGTTCCACTCTTGCTTCCCATGAAAGAATTCACACAGGGGAAAAACCGTATAAATGCCTGCAGTGTGGGAAAAGCTTCAATCGCAGTTCTAACCTTAGTGTCCATCAAAAAATTCACACAGGGGAAAAACCTTATACATGCCTGGATTGTGGTAAAAGCTTCAGTCAGAGTTCACAGCTTAGTGTCCATCAGAAAATTCACACTGGAGAGAAACCCTATAAATGTCTGGAGTGTGGGAAAAGCTTTAGTAATAGTTTTGCTCTTACTACCCACGGAAGAATTCACACAGGGGAGAAACTGTATACATGCCTGGAGTGTGGGAAAAGCTTCACTCACAGGTCCAGTCTTACTTCCCACCGAAGAATTCACACAGGGGAAAAACCATATACATGCCTGGAGTGCGGAAAAAGCTTCAATCGCAGTTCTAACCTTAATATCCATCAGAAAATTCACACTGGAGAGAAACCCTATAAATGCCTGGAGTGTGGGAAAAGCTTCAGTCAGAGTTCTGCTCTTACTACCCACCGAAGAATTCACACAGGGGAGAAACCGTATACATGCCTGGAGTGTGGGAAAAGCTTCACTGACAGTTCCAGTCTTACTTTCCACCGAAGAATTCACACGGGGGAAAAACCGTATACATGCCTGGAGTGTGGAAAAAGCTTCAATCGCAGTTCTAACCTTAGTGTCCATCAGAAAATTCACACTGGAGAGAAACCCTATAAATGCCTGGAGTGTGGGAAAAGCTTCAGTCAGAGTTCTGTTCTTACTACCCACCGAAGAATTCACACAGGGGAGAAACCATATAAATGCTTGGAGTGTGGGAAAAACTTCACTCAAAACTCTGCTGTTGCTTCCCACCAAAGAATTCACACAGGGGAGAAACCATATACGTGCCTGGAGTGTGGTAAAAGCTTCAGGACGAAGTCAAAACTGACTTCCCACCAAAGGATACACACAGAAACCATATAACAGCATAATGCAGGGGTGGCCAACAGTTGCTCTCCAGATGTTTTTTGCCTACAACTCCTATCAGCCCCAACCAGCAATGTTTCTGCATTGTGTTTTTTTCATAATCTCTGTAAAGTTCAGTTCTTCATCAGGAAAAGTACCATAAGATCAGAGCTGCCTCTCAGCCTCGACAGTTCATTAGTGCTGAAGGAACAGGAGGTTTATTTCTTGTGAATTATGATCAACTGCTGTCTGACGTTTGAAAAACTTATTTTAAAAATGTAATGCATTTATCAAGATATGCTGTATTCCATCTAATATAGTTACTCTTTTGCAGAATGCATTTGGGGTCCAAATGTTTGTATTTGGTGGACAATTGCATGTTCAAGTTCAAAAGTTTTGTTTCTCTCTCTCTGTTTCCTCTATCAAAAATGTCACATGAAGGGTCTGATCAGGCTCTCTACTGGGGGCTTCCAGTTGGAAAAGGCCTTCTATTGGGTGAGCATGTCACATGTGCCGGGGTTTCCCATTGTACCTCTCTTTTAGCCCATGAAGTTTAAAACTGACTTGCCAAAATCTTAGGGAACTGTAATGCTTATCTGTTTTGCTAAGTTTGAGAATGTTATTAGACCCAATTTTTACTGTGTGCTTTTTTTTGTACTTGTATGATTTAACTTTCGCCTGCTCATCAAACTGTTGCCTAATAAAGAGGATGCTTTATTTAAAATAAAACCATGATCTCTAAGAGGTTCTCTGTTTGTTCTGCTGACACAAGGTGTGAAGTCTGAGCTTGACTGGGGGGAGGGCCTGTAGGGGAGCTTGCAAAAGGTGCCGTTCACTTGGATTTCTGCAAGTGATAGGATGATATATTTTCAGGAACACCTTTTGGTGAAGGGCCGGAGCCTGTGATCTGTACTACGATGTCCAGTATGTAAGCTCAGTCCTTCTGTGTAACTCCTGTACTGTCAAATGAGACATGTAGAAGCCTATGCTTGGTTTCAGCTCTTTTCCCTCAAATTTTCTGCTCATTTTCTCCTTTTTTAAATGTTGTAATCCCAACTTCTGTTATATTGTTTCCTGGATGTCCCATTCCCGTTGATGTAAATTGTCTAACGCTGTCTAATCCTCCATAGTCTCAGTGAAAATGACAAACCACAAAATTCCACGGAGACAGATCAAGATTGGTAGCCTTGTTTGTCTCTCTGTAGCAGTAGAAAAGAGTCCAACTCTGGCAAAATTTGTGGCACGTGAGGAGTTTTTGTCTCTGAAGAAGTGAGCAGAGACTCATCTGCAGATTTAATCAGTATTCACACCCTCAAAAAGGGGCAATTCCTGACACAGTGAGGGGGGGGAACTGGGGGGAAATCAGTGCCATTTTATACCTGATTACCTCCCTACCACCACCTTTCCTCTTTCCTTTTACAAAATGAGCCTTGACTTGGAGGCTGAGAGAGAGAGAGAGATGGAGTCCTAGAGAGGCACATGTTGTGGGTTACACTGGAAGGGGGGCAGCCATTTGGACTTCCGTCGATTGCAAAAAAACCTCACCTCTCACTCAAATGCAGGCTTCTACTTCAGTGGGTGGGAGGGAATCTGGAGCGCTCCAAGAGGCTTTGGAGGGGGGAATTGTGGGTTGGGGTCTGCAATGCAAGCCCCAAAGTGGGAGAAAGGGGGGTGGGTGTAGCAGGGGTTAAAAGAGAGCACTCCCAGTGTTTTCCTTGCCTCCCTGGGGACACCCCTCCCTCCTCCAGCGAAAACCGCTTGTCCCCGTAGTGCAGAGCCAGGTGGTTCCTGCAGCGGACTGGAGTGCAGGATCCGAATCCGCACCTTGGGAAGTCGAAGGAAGTTCCAGTGACTTCCAGAGGCCCATTTAGGCAGGAGTGGGGAGTTGACAGCCCCACAGCCAGCAACCTTTTGCTCAGGGGGCCCAAGGGGGTCTGTCCTTATATCACTGGGTGGAGCTGTCACACCCTGCTTATACTTAGAAATAACCAAACATAAATAATAAATGCAAGTGGTGTATTGCATAAAATGTTTCAGGGTTATTATTATTGTTACAAATAAAAGTGGTTTATTGCATAATAATATTTCAGATTGGTTATAATTCATTACAGTAGTAATCAACTCCAAAGTAAGGTCTGGACCACCATATATCACAGGGGTGGCCAAATGTGGCTCAGGAGCCTCTTATGGCTCTTTCACACATATTGTGTGGCTCTCAAAGCCGACACTTCCCCATTGGACAACTTGGAGAAGGCATCTCTCTCTCTTTAAAACACCTCCCCAAGCCAACCAAGCTAGCAGCTTAGAGAATGCATTTAAAGTTGCTTTCTTTCCAACCCTCTCTTCCCCCACAATCTATTTGCCTTCCTTCCTCCCTTCTCTCCCTCCCTTCCTCTGGCTCTCAAATATCTGACATTCATGTCTTGTGGCTCTCAAACATAGGATGTTCATTGCATGTGGCTCTTATGTTGGCCATCCCTGATATATCGTATGCCCCCACATTCAAGGGATTCTCTCCTTCTAGGGAGCATGTGCTGGGTCCTTGTTCAAAGAGCAGTTCTCGGGCCTGTTGCTCAAAACCGAAGTGCCCCCAGGACAATCACACAGGCAGACACAGAACATCACTATGCTCTGGCACCTTTAAGTCCAGCAAAGTATTATTCAAAGGAGAAACTTTTGTGACTTCCTCAGACATAAACAATCAAATAAAATATCCTCAAGTTCTCCATATAAGAAAAAGAGAGGCTGGGGCAGCTGTTACTGAATGGCCATGCAGAGCCAAGATGCATTGAGGTGAAATAGTCCTGTAAGATCAGTGAATGGCAGCAAATTTGCACACAAATGCAACAGGTAACAGGGATGCGAGAATGAAACCAGGATCCTGAAGAATCCCCAATCCGAATGAAAGTCATCCCAGTCCAAGGGTACATGTGATAACAGACACTCAGCATGTACACCCTTCTTCACATACATTGAAACAGATTTCCTCAAATATTACATTTCATTGCTAAATGAGGATTAACACACTTCAGAAATGCTTCAGTTCCTTATACCAAACTGAGCTGCCTGAATTTGAATTCATTCACAAGCACATTGAAAGCACATTGCAACTTTGCATCCTGACTTCTTTCTTTTAAATAGTCCTTGTATCCTTTTATATGGATATAACAAAGATTCCCCTTCAAATTCTGTTTGAACAGAAAAGCTTTGACAGTTGAAACCTCAGATCCCCAAAACCAAGACAAATCAATCACTGGACATACCAAGATATGTTTGCTCACCTGTTCATTTTCAACATTGTATATGCTGTTAAATGCCAACAATTCCTATCTGATGTTGATGAAGGAGAAGAAGAAGTAGAGAAGATTGGATATCCTGCCCTATAGTCTGAATCTCAGAGCGGCTCACAATCTCCTTTATCTTACCCCCCCACAACAGAGGCCTGAGAACAAAAGAAGCAATTGATCTGGCAAAGGGTTATTTTTATAGCTCTGAACGTGTCAACAAATGCTAATTTCAGGGAGACACGATCTGCAGCTGGATTTGGGAATCTCAAATGTCACTAATCCAGAGTTAGCACCAGAGTTAAAACAATGTCTGACATTAGTCTGCATTGAAAACACACACCTAAAGGAAAACTACTAAAAAGGCTGTGTGAGAGATATCATAATTTATTTCACTTATTCGCCCTTTTCTCAGAGGCTGTTCTTGCATTTTCCCTGCTGGTTCCCTTGAAGGGCCGAAATCCTCTCTAAGCGGGGATTCTTTGGGGGGGTTTTGTGTGGCATTATTCACCACTGTGGTGTGATGGTTCCTTTTGGGGGGGGGGCAATTCCTGACCCAGTGAGGGGGGGAACTGGAGGGAAATCGGTGCCCTTTTATGCCTGATTACTTCCCTACCACCACCTTTCCTTTTTCCTTTGACAAAATGAGCCTTGTCTTGGAGAGTGAGCGAGAGAGTCCTAGAGAGGCACATGGCGTGGGTTACACTGGAAGGGGGCAGCCATTTCGACTTACGTCGATTGCAAAAAAAACCCACCTCTCAGTCAAGTGCAGGCTTCTACTTCAGTGGGTGGGAGGGAACCTGGAGAGCTCTAAGAGGCTTTGGAGGGGGGAATTGTGGGTTGGGGGCTGCACTGCAAGCCCCAAAGTGGGAGAAGGGGGGGGCGGGATGTAGCAGGGGTTGAAAGAGAGCACCCCCAGTGTTTTCCTTGCCTCCCTGGGGACACCCCTCCTCCAGTGAGGACCGCTTGTCCTCATAGTGCAGAGCCAGGTGGTTACTACAGCGGACTGGAGTGCAGGATCTGAATCTGCACCTTGGGAAGTCGAAGAAAGTTCCAGTGACTTCCAGAGGCCCATTTAGGCAGGAGTGGGGAGTTGACAGCCGCACAGCTAGCAACCTTTTGCTCAGGGGGCCCAAGGGGGTCTGCTCTTATATCACTGGGTGGAGCTGTCACACCCTGCTTATAAATAACCAAACATAAATGATAAATACAAGTGGTGTATTGCATAAAATGTTTCAGGGTCATTATTATTGTTACAAATAAAACTGGCTTATTGCATAATAATATTTCAGATTTGTTATAATTCATTACAGTAGTAGTCAACTCCAAAGTAAGGTCTGGACCACCATATATCACAGGGGTGGCCAAATGTGGCTCAGGAGCCTCTTATGGCTCTTTCACACATATTTTGTGACTCTCAAAGCCGACACTTCGCCATTGGACAACTTGGAGAAGGCATTTCTCTCTTTAAAACACCTCCCCAAGCCAACCAAGCTAGCAGCTTAGAGAATGCATTTAAAGTTGCTTTCTTTCCAACCCTCTCTTTCCCCCCAATCTATTTGCCTTCCTTCCTCCCTTCTCTCCCTCCCTCCCTGTGGCTCTCAAATATCTGACATTCATGTCTTCTGGCTCTCAAACATAGGATGTTTATTGCATGTGGCTCTTATGTTGGCCATCCCTGATATATCGTATGCCCCCACATTCAAGGGACTCTCTCCTTCTAGGGAGCATGTGCTGGGTCCTTGTTCAAAGAGCAGTTCTCGAGCCTGTTGCTCAAAAACGAACTGTCTCCAGGACAATCATACAGGCAGAAACAGAACATCACTATGCTCTGACACCTTTAAGACCAACAAAGTATTATTCAAAGAAGAAACTTTTGTGTGTGTGATGGAACCGGACCGATTCTGCTTTCAGACCCGGTCCCGTCAACTCCCCATTGAGTCGCCAACTCCTGGAGGGAGCTATTTCTCCTCCGGCCACTTGGGCTCGCTGCCACCACCTGCTCAGTCTAGGGGTTCAGATTGAGAGCAACAGGACTCCCAATCCCCCTCTCCAGCTCTGTGGCCAGGCCTCAAGGTCCTGTGCCACCCTGTACTTGGGTATCACAAAGACCACAGCACTTCTTCGTGAAACCCCTGGAGGATTGGCACCTTATCCAACTGCATGCCTTCCCCCTTCCCCGGGGCCCCCTTCATAAAGCAGCGTGGTCTAAGCGGTTGGGGATCTATGTGGCACAGAGTTTGACTGCCAGCATTCGAAACAGTAAAAATGTTTAATAAGAAGAGAAAGAAAAATAAAAACAAAAACAGTTACATGTAAAAGCTTAGCACAGCACCTGAACAGCAACAAGCAGGACAAATAAAAGGTGGGTTTAAAGGCCTCCTCTCATTCCTGGTGTACTCTTGCCCTACCTTGTGAATGACTGCCTGGGGTCCCACAGGCAGGAGCCCACAGCCTGGCAACCTCTCTCCCAGAGCACCAGCCAAGAACTGGCCTTTTTCCACCTAATTCAAATAAAAAAAAAACCCAAAGAACTTCCTGCCCCTCTAGGAGGCTTTCCCCCTAGAGTTGATGGTTTAACTCCGGAAGGGAGGGTGGGAGTGAAGGGAAGGCTAGGCTACACAGCCTGTCTAGTAGTTTAATGTTCCTCTCCAACCAAGCACCAACATTAACCAAGATGGCGTTTCTCCACACGTCCCCCTCCTTAAATTCTGAGCCGGAGGGGTTGCCTCCTACAGAGGTGACCCCGTAGCAGAATCCAACCAAACAAGGAGAAACCCATTAACCAAAATATTACACAAACATTCAGGTATTTCTCCAATACATGAAGGCTGACACCTTAAGCGTCACCATCCTTTCTGGACAGAAAGTCTGCGATCACATTGCGGCATCCAGCAATGTGCTCGATCTTCATATGGTACTCCTGAATCCTCCAGGACCATCTCTGCAATTTAGAATTGGTGTTCTTCATAGTCTGTAACCATTGCAGAGAGGAGTGGTCAGTCAGGAGGGTGAACTCTTGTCCCCACAAATAAGGGTGAAGTTTGTGTAGAGCCCACACAACTGCTAGACACTCTTTTTGTACTGAGGACAGGTTCTTTTCTCGAGGAATGAGCTTCCTGCTCAGGTAAGCTACAGGATGTTTGGTCTCATCCCAGTCCTGCATCAAAACAGCCCCAATCCCATGGTCTGAGGCTTCGGTGGCAACAAAGAACCGTTTATCAAAGTCCGGAGCTTTGAGTAGGTTCTCCCTCACCAGATCCATCATCTCTTTCAGTCGTTCCCTGAAAGACAACACATAGTCCACTACTGACATCTTAGCTTTTGGGATTTTCTCCTCCCATCTCTCCTTGACCAGGTCTAGAGGTCCCCTGACCCTTCTGCCAAACATAAGTTCAAAAGGAGAGAACCCGGGGGATTCCTGGGGTACCTCCCTATAAGCAAATAATAATTGTGGCAGTTTTTCATCCCAGTCTTGGGGATGAGTATCAACATAGGCTCTTAGCATCCCATTTCAACGTCCCATTAAACCTCTCAGTTAACCCATTTGACTGAGGATGATCAAGGGGGGGAAGAAATGGGAGTCTGAGAAGGGAGACTGGGAGAGGCTGCAGGAAAGGCTGAGGGAGCTTGGGAGGGGGTGCTGATGAGGGCATGGGGACTGTGTTGTTGGACCCCCAGAAAACCCACACCGTGGAACAGAATCTGAAGAGTAGAACGGGGCGGGAGGGGGGGAGGAGGACATCTTCCTCCTCATTATCCAGGCCATGCCCTACTGTTTTAGGGAAATGAAGGCAGGAGGGTCCCCTCTCCTCCCCACAAGCGATTTGCTTGGGGTTCGATGCTCTGGGGGATGTATTTTTCTTGCTTCCACACAGTCCCTGTGCAGCTCTTGGGCCCCTGCCAGGGTCTCCCTTGGCTTTTCTGCCATCCTGCCCAAACCAGGTTTGAGGTGAAGATGAATTCTACAAGCAAGGCAAGATGGCTGCCGTTTCAATCTCCCCCAGCCCCACCCCAACAGTAGCTGTTTTTCCTTCCCCAAGGAAGGAGTGAGAGTGTCCTTTTTTTTTAGATTTTGGCAGTTGACTAGGGTATAGTGATAGACACCACACGACTATCAGGCTATTCCAGTATATTAATACAGAATTTGTAGAACGCTGGAACAGCCCATGTGGTAACCCAGACTCCCTCTAACCTGTGGAGTCTTGAGAGCAAAAATTCTACTTGGTGAGCCACTGAAATGAAAGTTGTGAGCTGCTGCATAAATTACTTTGCTCTGGGGGCATTTTTCCGGAGCTAAGGCAAAAATGTGTGAACTGTAGGCTAAAAACTGTGAGCTGGGTCACCCTAACTCAGAGAGAACACTGGCACAGGTAACTGTTTTATGGAGGGCATTGTGGGGAGCTTGGAGCAGGGGATATGGAGGGAAACCTTCCCCTCTGGGACCGAGACTAAAGCTGATGGAACGGACAGGACTCGTTTGCGCTCTTCATTCTGATTTTTTTCCAGGCAAGGATTCCAGCTTCCCTTGGGACTGGGGAAGGAGGAACATTTTTGGAGGGAGGCCTCCCTCTGCTCAAATATCCCCGCCCAGCAGAGAGTGCAACGACTTTCCCCCTGCAGAGCTAGTGTTCTGTGTGCAGGGAGAATTCAGATCTGAGCTGGAGTCTCTCGTCTGCCGCCTTGAATCAGGCACTCCATCCCACCCCATTGTTACTGCCCCTATATGCCTTGTTCATATGCACGCTTTGTGGAGGGCATAACCTGGCTGCACTGCAGCGCAAGGAAAATAAAAAACATCAGAGAAGCCATGTTGGATCGGGCCAATGGCCCATCCAGTCCAACACTCTGTCGCACCAACACTCTGTCACACCAAAAAACCTGGTGCCATTGGGAGGGCCACTAGTGGGGCCAGGACAATAGAAGCCCTCCTACTGTTGCCCCCCTGCCCAGGCACCAAAAAAACAGAGCACCACTGCCCCAGCCAGAGACTTCCATCCTATGCCCCGTGGCTAATAGCCACTGAAGGACCCCTGCTCCAAAAGTTTATTCCATTCTGTGTCTGTGTGTGTTTCTGTGAAGAAGCTGGCAGCAAATGGTGAGTTGAGAGGCTGATCCGCTGCTTCAGACTGGCCAGAAAGAGGGGGGGGGGGGGGAGAGAGGGAAACGTCTTCATTATTTCCTATGTGATCGATTCTCATAGGGCATAATGGGGAATTGATCTGGAGGTTTTGGGGGCTCTGGGGGAGCTGTTTTTTGAGGTAGAGGCATCAAATTTTCAATATAGTATCTAGTGCCTCTTCCCAAAGTACCCCCCAAGTTTCAAAACGATTGGACCAGGGGGTCCAATTCTATGAGCCCCAAAAGAAGGTGCCCCTATCCTTCATTATTTCCTATGGAAGGAAGACATTTAAAAAGGTGTGCTGTCCCTTTAAATGTGATGGCCAGAACTCTCTTGGAGTTCAGTTATGCTTGTCACACCCTTGTTCCTGGCTCCACCCCCAATGTCTCTTGGCTTCACCCCCAAAGTTTCCTGGCTCCGCCCCCAAAGTCCCCAGATATTTCTTGAATTGGACTTGGCAACCCTAGCCTTAGGCTTCCCAACCCACCCGCTTTGGCGGGAGACTTCTGGGTTCTCAGCTTCATCCCCTGGTCTCCAGAAATCAGGAAGTGTGGGGGGGGGTGGAGGGGGGGAGAACATACCTGTAGGGTTCATGTTGGTGTAGCAGTTTGTAAAATGTCTGTCCTGAGCAGTTTCTAAATGTCTGCCTCTTTAAGGCTGGGCAGGAAGGAGGAAACAGGAAGGGCTTCAGAACGGCCCCTCCCTTTCTTTGCTTTCGTTTTCACAGCAGGCAGAGGGAAGAAGACCAAGTAAGTATTTGTGTGTGTGAGAGAGGGAGGGGGGATTCCCTGGTATGGAGGCCCTCCCCCCCTTTAGAAAGCGTGGGGGGGGGAGGGAAATGTCTACTAGGCACTCTGTTATTCCCTATGGAGAACAATTCCCATAGGGAATAATAGGGAATTGATCCGTGGGTACTGGGGGCTCTGGGGGGGCTATTTTTTGAGGTAGAGGCACCAAATTTTTAGTATAGCATCTAGTGCCTCTCCCCAAAATACCCCCAAGTTTCAAAACGATTGGACCAGAGGGTCCAATTCTATGAGCCCCAAAAGATGGTGCCCCTATCCTTAATTATTTCCTATGGAAGAAAGGCATTTAAAAAGGTGAGCTGTCCCTTTAAATGTGATGGCCAGAACTCCCTTGGAGTTCAATTATGCTTGTCACATCCTTGTTCCTGGCTCCACCCCCAATGTCTCCTGGCTCCACCCCCAAAGTCTCCTGGCTCCGCCCCCAAAGTCCCCAGATTTTTCTTTAATTGGACTTGGCAACCCTAGTCTGCCTATACAAATTTGCCCCCCAAGAAAAAGAGAAGACCCTTCCCCAGCATTTCTTGTAACACTATTAGGGCTCTCCCACCTCATTCCCAGAATATTCTCCTAAGAAATCTGTTGGGGGGGGAGGGCAGGCAGGAGGGTGTTGCTGCCCCCAGAGAAGAGGAGGGAGGAGGGGTTGGCAGAGTTTGAGGGAAAAATGTTTCCAGGGGAGGAGAGGGTTGGATGAATACGGGCCCTCGTGTGATTTCTTTCTTTCTTATTTGCATTTATACCCTGCCCTCCCCAGTCAGTCAGTCAGGTAGATCTGTTCCAAAGTTTTTTGATATCAGTAGGAGCTGTACTCCCCAGGCAAGCCCGAAGTCCAGACTAAAGAAAAATACATTTTATGCCTATCACCGGCTGCAAGTCCCTCCCCTGTCCTCTCATTGGATCAGAGAGCAAGGTTTCCAACAGGGGTGGCCAAACCGTGGCTCAGGAGCCACACATGGCTCTTTCACGCATATTGTGCGGCTCTTGAAGCCCCCCCCCTATTGGCTGGCTTGGAGAAGGCATCTCTCTCTTTGAATCACTTCTCCGAGCCAAGCCAGACATTGGCTTGGAGACTGCATTTGAAGTTGCTTTCTTTCCACTTCCCAGCCTCCCCCCATTTATTTGCTGCCTTCCTTCCTGAATGTCGTGTAGCTCTCACACATCTGACATTCACATCTTGCGGCTCTCAGACATCTGACATTTATTCTATGTGGCTCTTACGTTAAGCAAGTTTGTCCACCCTGGTTTACAATTTCCAGGCCGCCCACTACACATTAGTTCCTTAATATGATCCCCACCCTCACCATAACATTGTAGGACCACATAAATGAAGCAACGGCTTATGCTGGACGTGCAAACGCAGATTCATAAATCCATTAAGCATGCTCAGTAGGTGTCCACTGCCTTTAAGTCTTCATCTGTACTCTACATTTCTGTCTGCCAAGACCCCTGGTCCCTTATCTGCAACCTTGGAGGCATAAATTTTGCTAATAATGTCGCCATAACTTTGGAATCTCCTTTGTTAAAATACCTCTTTTTACCAATTAACTGCTGGCTGGGTGTTAACCTTTTCCATTCACTTGTCTCACTTCAGCTCAGATTTCTAATCCAGGTGTAGCCAAACGTGCTGTAAAGAGACAGATGCCTTCTCCAAGCCAGCTGACGGTGCAGTGGGGGCTTTGAGAGCCACACAATATGTGTGAAAGAGCCACCGTTCGGCCACCCCTGTTCTAATCCATTTCCCTCACTCAGATAGAATGGCCGGTTGAGGGGAGAGATGTGGGCTAAAGGCTCCTGAGTCTTGAAAGCTGAAATCCAGGATCTTGAACTGTGCTCTGAATCCAGCCTGGAGAGAGTTTGACTCCAGGGACTGGCACAGGAAATGTGTGTGGAGCAAAAATGGATTCCCGATGTTTGTCTTTCTCTCCCTCCCAGGTCAGTGGAAAGACACCCTTGAGGCCTCTTCCGCCATCTTCTCTGTGTGCTGAAGGGAAAAGGGCCGCCATGCAGCCAGCTCAGGTACGGGGGGAGGCAGGATCTCTGGGGAAACGTGGGGCAGGCAGTAGGGATGCTTCTCTGTTCAGATGATCGGGCTCCTTCCCCTTGATTCTCGTGTTCTCTGTTGGGAAGGCAGAAAAAAGGTCACCCCCCTGTCTAGGGTGGTTTCTGTAGACAAGCAGGACAATTGGAACATTCCTTTTGATTGGGTCCAAATCCAGATGGCTTCATAGCAATACTAAATTTTCCCATCGAAAAGTATTTGGTCCGTTATCATATGGCCATCATTGGCCTCTTCTCCTCAATGCTGGTTGCCCCCTGTGGCTGAGGAGACCCCTCTGGTTCCAAAATGCTCCCTGGAGGGCTGGAGGTGGGGGGAGATGTCCCTTTGGGGCTCCTCTTACCACCTCTTTCTGCTGCTCTTCTACTATAAATTGGCTCTCTGTGTTTGTTGCTCCCCCCCCACCCCCTTGGCCAGCTTTCCAGTGATGTAACAAAATGCTTCCTTCTCCTTCTTGCAGGCGGGGGTGTCCTTCGAAGAGGTGGCCGTGATCTTCACCCCGGGGGAGTGGAGCCTGCTGCGCCCAGCCCAGAGAGCTCTGTACAAGGAAGTCATGCTGGAGAATTATGGGAACGTGGCCTCTCTCAGTAAGTATCCTTTTCTCCTTCTTGCTGTGAGGAGTGACTGTGAGGTGTTCCTTAGGGAGGAAGGAGGAGGTCAGGCTGCCTGCCCTGGACCCATTGGTGGTCTCTGCCCCCCTCCGCTCTCCTCCCTCTGGTGTGGGGAGGGCTCTGTGCTCTCCTTGCAGAGAGGGGGCCCCTGCCTGGCACTTCTGGGCCTGAACCCCCTGAGAGGGCATCGGAAGAGGTGCCAAGAGAGGCCTGGTCTGGAGCTGGTGGGAGGCTCTAAGTAGGGGCTTCCCTCCAGTCTGGGCTGAGATGTGGCTGCTGCCTCTGCTGTCATTTCAGTTCCCAGCTGGCCTCTCCATCTCAGCTTGGCATGGAACAGGCACATGACTGCCAGTGTCATGCCAGCACCCCTCTCATTGCCTAGCACCTCAGACTGCCCCAGAAAATAGCAAAAATTTTCGCTTAAATCCTTCCCCCCACAAAAGCTTATACCCGGAATAAAACTTTGTTGGTCTTAAAGGTGCCCAAATAGATACCTGTTTTGACTGCCAGCTGCCAACTTCCTTTCTTGTCTTCCTTTCTCTTAATGTTGAATAAAAA
The DNA here is from genome assembly GCF_032191835.1 of Heteronotia binoei. Lineage (NCBI taxonomy): Eukaryota > Metazoa > Chordata > Lepidosauria > Squamata > Gekkonidae > Heteronotia > Heteronotia binoei. The sequence goes on from NC_083223.1 coordinate 270,135,011, forward strand.
TCAGCTCTTTTTAAAGAATTACCTCACTTTTTTGGGGGGGAAATGCTGCATCCACCTTCAATCTGTGCACACAGAGGCTTAGGTCCCAAGAGGCCCAGAGTTGGGGACACATGAGTGCCTGGCCCCATATCCAGGCTCCTACAGAGTCTCAGTATGAGGAAAGAGGGATGAGTCTTGACCCCATACGATACCCCTCTTTGCCGCTCCCATTGCTTGCCTGTGTGTGTGTTTCTGGAGGGACAGTCAGTCCACCTCAGAGTTAGATCCAGATGGGCAGCCGTGTTAGTCTGTCTGCAGCAGCAGAAAAGGGCGAGAGTCCAGGAGCACCTTCAGGACTAAGAGGATTTGTGGCAGGGCATGACCGTCAGGAGTCACGGTGAGCAGAAGAAGTAGTGAGTGGTGAGTCACGAAAGCTCAGCCCCTGCCACAAATTTCATTATTTTATTGTTTATTATTCATTAAATTGTATTATTCATTAGGGTGCTCTTTTGAACTGGTTTGGAATGGTTGAATTGATGAGCACACAAAAGAGGTCTAATTTTGTGGGTTTCCCCCCTGATAAACAGGTCCTCCGATCGCCAAACCTGAGCTCATATCCCGGCTGGAAGAAGACAAAGAGCCGTTTCTCCTGGACTGTGATGGATTGGCAGGTAGGGGGGCTTCAGAAGTCAGTCTTGGGACTGGGTGTGGCTTGCGCTTCCTACCAAGGGCTGGAGAATTTCATTGGCTTTGCTTGTTCTTGCAGATCGCCCTGCAAAGGGCTTGGGGGAATAGCGGATGCTGAAATGGTGCCTGTAGATCTTCAACCCAGGAGAAGAGGTGGTTTCCTTCCGCCTCCTCTGATGGCCCTTTTGCCAAGTCCAGCTCAGTGTTGTCCGCTCTGGAGGGAGAGTTTTTCAGAGCAGGGTGTTGGCCAGCCCTCTTTTGCCTGCAATCCCTTGATCTAGAGATTCCAGGCTTTGAGGCTGGCTCTCTGGGCCTGCAAAGCAGAAAATATGTGCTTTATGGTAGAGTTGTGACTCAAGGCAACCCCAGACTTCTGTCCTGGCCCTGGGCATGGAGCAGGGTTGCACGTGATTGTGAAAGTTCTGGCGCCTACAAGACTTGGTTTGGTGTGGTGGTTAAGTGTGCGGACTCTTATCTGGGAGAAACGGGTTTGATTTCCTACTCCTCCACTTGCAGCTGCTGGAATGGCCTTGGGTCAGCCATAGCTCTGGCAGAGCTGTCCTTGAAAGGGTAGCTGCTGTGAGAGCTCTCTCAGCCCCAACCACCTCTGTCTGTTGTCAGGGGTGGAAGATAAAGAAGATTGTAGGCTTCTCAAAGCCTCTGAGATTCAGAGCGAAGGGAGGGATATAAATCCAATATCATCATTTTCTTTCTTTCTTTCTTTCTTTCTTTCTTTCTTTCTTTCTTTCTTTCTTTCTTTCTTTCTTTCTTTCTTTCTTTCTTTCTTTCTTTCTTTCTTTCTTTCTTTCTTTCTTAAAAAGCACAATTGCTGAAATCAAATTTATCCACAATTCAGAACAATGGACTTCCCCTCCAGGACTGAAAAGGGATACAAGACTCTTATCTCATAAATGCTATTCTTCTGCCCCTAATTATTTCTCTTTTGTTCTAATCTAGCTAATCACGGTGTGCATGGTACTTCTGCATCCTAAATTTCTTTTTTGTAATACCTCTCCCACTTCTGACAGGGATACAAAGGCTGAGAGATCTCCATTCTGATTTAAGTATGGGGGAGCGAGTCTTGACACATTGTATTTGTGTAAAGTGCCAAATCATCCAACCAGGTATCCTTTTCTTTCAGCTGGAGACTTGTGGCAGTCAGCTAATGATGAAGAAGAACCCTATAAATGCCTGGAGTGTGGGAAAAACATCAGTCGCAGCTCCACTCTTACTTCCCACCGAAGAATTCACACAGGGGAAAAACCGTATACATGCCTGGAGTGCGGAAAAAGCTTCACTAACAGTTTCAGTGTTACCTCCCACCGAAGAATTCACACAGGGGAAAAACCATATACATGCCTGGAGTGTGGAAAAAGCTTCAGTCACAGTTCACACCTTAGTGTCCATCAGAAAATTCACTCTGGAGAGAAACACTATAAATGCCTGGAGTGTGGGAAAGGCTTCAGTTGCAATTCCACTCTTACATGCCACCAAAGAATTCACACAGGGGAAAAACTGTATACATGCCTGGAGTGTGGGAAAAGCTTCACTCAGAGTTCACACCTTAGTGTCCATCAGAAAATTCACGCTGGAGAGAAACCCTATAAATGCCTGGAGTGCGGGAAAAACTTCAGTCGCAGTTTCACTCTTACTTCCCACCGAAGAATTCACACAGGAGAAAAACCGTATACATGCCTGGAGTGTGGAAAAAGCTTCACTAACAGTTCACACCTTAGTGTCCATCAGAAAATTCACACTGGAGAGAAACCCTATCAATGCCTGGAGTGTGGGAAAAGCTTCAGTCAGAGTTCACACCTTAGTGACCATCAGAAAATTCACACTGGGGAGAAACCCTATAAATGCCTGGAGTGTGGGAAAAGCTTCAGTCGCAGTTCCACTCTTACTTCCCACCGAAGAATTCACACCGGGGAAAAACCGTATACATGCCTGGAGTGCGGAAAAAGCTTCACTCACAGTTCACACCTTAGTGTTCATCAGAAAATTCACACTGGAGAGCAACCCTATCAATGTCTGGAGTGTGGGAAAAGCTTCAGTCAGAGTTCACACCTTAGTGTGCATCAGAAAATTCACACTGGAGAGAAACCCTATAAATGCCTGGAGTGTGGGAAAAGCTTCACTGGCAGTTCCAGTCTTACTTCCCACCGAAGAACTCACACAGGGAAAAAACCGTACACATGCCTGGAGTGTGGGAAAAGCTTCACTGGCAGTTCCAGTCTTACATCCCATCGAAGAATTCACAGAGAGGAAAAACCATATACATGCCTGGAGTGTGGAAAAAGCTTCACTGAAAATTCCACTCTTACTTCTCACCAAAGAATTCACATAGGGGAAAAACTGTATACATGCCTGGAGTGCGGAAAAAGCTTCGGTCACAGTTCACACCTTAGTGTCCATCAGAAAATTCACACTGGAGAGAAACCCTATCAGTGTCTGGAGTGTGGGAAAAGCTTCAGTCGGAGTTCACACCTTAGTGTCCATCAGAATATTCACACTGGAGAGAAACCCTATAAATGCCTGGAGTGTGGGAAAAGCTTCAGTCGCAGTTCCACTTTTACTTCCCACCGAAGAATTCACACAGGGGAAAAACCGTATACATGCCTGGAGTGCGGAAAAAGCTTCACTCACAGTTTCAGTCTTACTTTCCACCGAAGAATTCACACAGGGGAAAAACCGTATACATGCCTGGAGTGCGGAAAAAGCTTCAGTCACAGTTCACACCTTAGTGTCCATCAGAAAATTCACACTGGAGAGAAACCCTATCAGTGTCTGGAGTGTGGGAAAAGCTTCAGTCAGAGTTCACACCTTAGTGTCCATCAGAATATTCACACTGGAGAGAAACCCTATAAATGCCTGGAGTGTGGGAAAAGCTTCACTGGCAGTTCCAGTCTTACTTCCCACCGAAGAATTCACAGAGGGGAAAAACCATATACATGCCTGGAGTGTGGAAAAAGCTTCACTGAAAATTCCACTCTTACTTCTCACCAAAGAATTCACACAGGGGAAAAAACGTATACATGCCTGGAGTGCGGAAAAAGCTTCAGTCACAGTTCACACCTTAGTGTCCATCAGAAAATTCACACTGGAGAGAAACCCTATCAGTGTCTGGAGTGTGGGAAAAGCTTCAGTCGGAGTTCACACCTTAGTGTCCATCAGAATATTCACACTGGAGAGAAACCCTATAAATGTGTGGAGTGTGGGAAAAGCTTCACTGCCAGTTCCAGTCTTACTTCCCACCGAAGAATTCACACAGGGGAAAAACCGTATACATGCCTGGAGTGTGGAAAAAGCTTCACTCACAGTTTCAGTCTTACTTTCCACCGAAGAATTCACACAGGGGAAAAACCGTATACATGCCTGGAGTGTGGAAAAAGCTTCACTGAAAGTTCCACTCTTACTTCTCACCAAAGAATTCACACAGGGAAGAAACCATATAAATGCTTGGAGTGTGGGAAAAGCTTCACTCACAACTCTGCTTTTTCTTCCCACCAAAGAATTCACACAGGGGAGAAACCATATACATGCCTGGAGTGTGGAAAAAGCTTCACTGAAAGTTCCACTCTTACTTCTCACCAAAGAATTCATACAGGGGAGAAACCATATACATGCCTGGAGTGTGGTAAAAGCTTCAGGCAGAAGTCAAACCTGAGTTCCCACCAAAGGATACACACAGAAACCATATAACAGCTTAATGCAAGGGTGGCCAACGGTAGCTCTCCAGATGTTTTTTGCCTACAACTCCCATTGGCCCCAGCCAGCATCGCTGATGGCTTGGACAGATGGAAGTTGTAGGCAAAAAACATCTGGAAAAACATCAATGGACAAGGAGGTGGAATGCTCAGAATGGTTCAGGAGCTGTGCTCCTGTAAGCTCAGAGTTCCGTCAGAGTGCACCCCTTACTTCCCACCAATGCACATGCACAAGAAAGGATATTCATAATTTCCATTCAATTTATGAATGTTTCTGCATTGTGTTTTTTTCATAATCTCTGTAAAGTTCAGTTCTTCATCAGGAAAAGTACCAAAAGATCAGAGCTGCCGCTCAGCCTCAGCAGTTCATTAGTGCTGAAGAAACAGGAGGCTTATTTCTTGTGAATTATGATCAACTGCTGTCTGACGTCTGAAAAACGTGTTTTAAAAATGTATTGCAGTTATCAAGACATGTTGTTTTCCATCTAGTATAGTTACTCTTTTGCAGAATGCGTTTTGGGTCCAAATGTTTGTACGTGGTGGACAATTGCATGTTTAAGTTCAAAAGTTTTGTTTCTCTTTCTCTGTCTCCTCTATCAAAAATGTCACATGAAGGGTCTGATCAGGCTCTCCACTGGTGGCTTCCAGTTGGAAAAGGCCTTCTATTGGGTGAGCATGTCACATGTGCCGGGCTTCCCATTGTACCTCGCTTTTTGCCTATGAAGATTAAAAGTGACTTGCCAAACTCTTAGGGAACTGTAATGCTTATCTGTTTTGCTAAGTTTGAGAATGTTATTAGACCCAATTTTTTACTGTCTGCTTTTTTCTGTACTTGTATGATTTAACTTTCACCTGTTCATCAAAGTGTTGCCTAATAAAGAGGATGCTTTATTTTAAATAAAACCATGATCCCTAAGAGGTTCTCTGTTTGTTCTGCTGACACAAGGTGTGAAGTCTCAGCTTGACTATTTCATTGCACTGGCAGAGAGAAGTCTCTGAGAATGTTTACTCTGTTAAACCCTCATGGGGTGATTCTTCTTGAATTGGAGTTCTTAGCAGGCTGGATTGAAGGGATTGGCCATCGCATGCACAGCCCATCACAGCCTGGACCCCTCGTACCTGCAGGACCGCCTCTTCCCCCTCTGCTCCTCCAAGACAGGTGGGCTCCTTTGAGCAGGTGCTCCCCTGCAACTGGGCAGATTCCGCAACTGCCTGTTCTTGTGCCGTCTATGTTGTGCCCAAAGCCTGGGGGAACGGCCTGCTAGGGGAGCTCGCAAAAGCTGCCGTTCACTTGGATTTTTGCAAGTGATAGGATGAAATCTTTTCAGGAACGCATTTTGGTAAAGGGACGGAGCCTGTAATCTGTACTACGATGTCCAGTACGGCCATAAGCTCAATCCTTCTATGTAACTCCTGTACTGTCAAATGAGACATGCAGAAGCCACTTTGGGGGCTTTTTTGTGTGGCATTATTCACCATTGTGGTGTGATGGTTCCTTTTTTTGAGGGAGGTGCAATTCCTGACACAGTGAGGGGGGGAACTGGGGGGAAATCAGAGCCATTTTATACCTGATTACCTCCCTACCACCACCTTTCCGTTTTCCTTTGACAAAATGAGCCTTGACTTGGAGGGTGAGAGAGAGATGGAGTCCTAGAGAGGCACGTGGTGTGGGTTACACTGGAAGGGGGGCAGCCATTTGGACTTCCGTCGATTGCAAAAAACCCCCACCTCTCAGTCAAATGCAGGCTTCTACTTCAATGGGCGGGAGGGAACCTGGTGAGCTCCAAGAGGCTTTGGAGGGGGGAATTGTGGGTTGGGGTCTGCAATGCAAGCCCCGAAGTGGGAGAAAGGAGGAGGGATGTAGCAGGGGTTGAAAGAGAGCACCCCCAGTGTATTCCTTGGCTCCCTGGGGACACCCCTCCCTCCTCCAGCGAAAACCGCTTGTCCCCATAGTGCAGAGCCAGGTGATTCCTGCAGCGGACTGGAGTGCAGGATCCGAATCTGCACCTTGGGAAGTCAAAGGAAGTTCAAGCAGCTTCCAGAGGCCCATTTAGGAAGGAGTGGGGAGTTGACAGCCCCACAGCTAGCAACCTTTTGCTCAGGGGGCCTAAGGGGGTCTGCTATAATATCACTGTGTGGAGCTGTCACACCATGCTTATAAATAACCAAAAAATAAATAATAAATACAAGTGGTGTATTGCATAAAATGTTTCAGGGCTATTACAAATAAAAGTGGTTTATTGCATAATAATATTTCAGATTTGTTATAATTTATTACTTTCACCTGTTCATCAAAGTGTTGCCTAATAAAGAGGATGCTTTATTTTAAATAAAACCATGATCCCTAAGAGGTTCTCTGTTTGTTCTGCTGACACAAGGTGTGAAGTCTCAGCTTGACTATTTCATTGCACTGGCAGAGAGAAGTCTCTGGCCGTTTTCCCACTTAGCGTTTGCTCCCCTTATTCCCCGGCGCAATTATCTCCGGATCATTTTTTTCGTTTTCCCACTAGTGACTCTTTGCGGAGTCGCCTTCCCTGAAGCCCCGGCTCAAATCGTTTTCCCACTGGCATCGACTTGAGTTCGATGCCCTGTCAATCATTTTTTTTTTTAAGCGCAAGTCTGGTTGCGTAATGACGTACTAACGTACTAACGTAACATCGAGCTGCTCCCTCCCCTTCATTTCGTGGACAAACCGCATCACGTGTGCTGCTGCTGCTCATGGATTGGCTGCAGCTGTAGAATCCTCCACAGTCCTTTATGTATTAACAGAAGCATTCCTAGCGCTATATTCCCCCCCCCCCAAATTCTGAAGTTGCGAAATATCGCAATAACGAAGAGAGAGAAATCGAGGGGTTTGTGTGTGTGTGTGTGTGTGTGGCAGCTTCTTCCCTTCGCTCCCTCCCGGGTGGCGAAGCTGGGATTTCCTCCGCTCTCTTTCCCCTCTCCGGCTGGCTCTTGCAACGGGGGACCTGACTGATTCCTGCTGCCAGAGCTCCCCCCCCCCCCGCCCCATTCTCTCCTTCCCCTTCTGTGGCGGGTATGAAGAGCGAGCTCCGTCTATTTTCTAACCGAGCAGAATGTAGCCAGGGAGAAGAATGCAGGACTCCAACTTCCCATTTTATACATGGCGATTTTGTGCAGGTCCAGAAATCCTGGTGGCACAGCTGAGGGAGGCATTCCGTTTTTAACACACACACATGAACGCTTTGGCCCGCACCGGCACTAGATTCCCCCCCCCAACAATGGAGAAGCGCCGCCGCCGCCAAATGTCTCTGGGCGGCTGGGCTCCCTTTGCCAAGGCGGCGGCGGCGGCAGCGGGAAGCCGGCGGGGTCAAGCGGGGCGCAAATGGAAGTGAAGTGGGGGTGTTTGAGCTGGGGAGAGTCGAAGCTGCCGGGGCCCCTCCTCCGGCCCGATGAAACCTCCTCCTTCCCGCTCGCCCTCCCCAAACTAGACCCGAAACGAACTGGCTGGAAAAGGCCTGCTGGGGGGGCTGCCGCGGTCCCCCCACCGGGGCCCCTAAAGGGAGAAGAGGCGGGGGATAACGCAACAGCGAAATAACGCAACTATTCCAGGAGGGGTTTTTTTTCCCTTTGTTAATTTCGAAATATCGCTATTACGCAAAACTGTGAAGTTTAAAAAAAAAAAATGGCCGCGCCGGCACTTCGGGGAAGCGCCGCGAAAGGCTGATGATTGGCCAAGGGGGTGGATGGGGTGGGAGGACGGAAAGGGAGAGGGTGCCGCCCACAAAGCGTCGATCCGGCGTGGATGGATTTCCCACAGCAAACTCCGCTGAGTGGATCCGGAGTGGATCCGGAGGTTTTCGGAAACTCCGGCAGAATGCTGAAAAACATACTCCGGCGTAAAATCCCTGAAGCGCCAGAGCAAACCGCAGCGCCGGAGCAAGATGTGCGAAATCCAAGAGAAGATCCGGAGGTAAATGGGGCGCTACGCTGGAGCAAACGCTAGTGCGAAAACGGCCTCTGAGAAAGTTTGCTCTGTTAAACCCTCATGGGGTGATTCTGCTTGAAATGGAGTTCTTAGCAGGCTGGATTGAAGGGATTGGCCATCGCATGCACAGCCCATCACAGCCTGAACCCTTCGTACCTGCAGGACCGCCTCTTCCCCCTCTGCTCCTCCAGGACAGGTGGGCTCCTCTGAGCAGGTGCTCCCCTGCAACTGGGCAGACTCCGCAGCTGCCTGTCCTTGTGCCGTCTATGTTGTGCCCAAAGCCTGGGGGAAGGCCCTGCTAGGGGAGCTCACAAAAGCTGCCGTTCACTTGGATTTCTGCAAGTGATAGGATGAAATGTATTCAGGAACACTTTGGTAAAGGGCCGGAGCCTGTGATCTGTACTACGATGTCCAGTATGTACGGCCGTAAGCACAAGCCTTCTATGTAACTCCTGTACTGTCAAATGAGACATGAAGAAGCCTATGCTTGGCTTCAGCTCTTTTCCCTCAAATTTTCTGCTCATTTTCTCCTTTATTTAATGTTGTAATCCCAACTTCTCTTATATTGTTTCCTGGATGTCCCATTCCCGTTGATGTAAATTGTCTAATGCTGGGTAATCCAACAGTCTCAGTGAAAAAGACAAACCCCAAAATTCCACGGAGATAGATCAAGATGGGTAGCCTTGTTTGTCTCTCTGTAGCAGTAGAAAAGAGTCCAACACTGGTGAAATTTGTGGCAGGCGAGGAGTTTTTGTCTCTGAAGAAGTGAGCAGAGACTCATCTGCAGATTTAATCAGTATTCACACTCTCATCCCGATCATAGATAAAAAGATCGAATAGTATGTTTCCCAACCAGTTCCCTACCCACCTAACTATCCTAGAGTTTAGTCCACAGTCCTCTAGTTTACCCATCAGAACACCACGGGGAACCCTGTCAAAAGGTTTCCTGAAATCTGGGTCTGTAGATGAGCTGTCATTCCAGGAGACCTCCAGGGCTCACCTGGAGGCTGGCATCCCTGTAAGGCAAACCCCCCCCCCCCGCAATTACCAGAGATTTATTATATTCATCCCTTTGAAATTGGCCTGACCCATTATTGAGAGCTATCATAATTTATTTCACTTATTCTCCCTTTTCTCAGAGGCTGTTCTTGCATTTTCCCTGTTGGTTCCCTTGAAGGGCCGAAATTGTCTCTAAGTGGGGGCTTTGGGGGCTTCTTTGGGGGCTTTTTTGTGTGGCATTATTCACCACTGTGGTGTGATGGTTCCTTTTTTTGAGGGGGGAGCAATTCCTGACACAGTGCGGGGGGGGGGGAAACTGGGGGGAAATCAGTGCCATATTATTTATTTATTTATTCCGTAATTTATATCCCGCCCTTCCCACAGAGTGGGATTACCTCCCTACAACCACCTTTCTTTTTTCCTTTTTCAAAATGAGCCTTGTCTTGGAGGGTGAGAGAGAGAGAGATGGATTCCTAGAGAGGCACATGGTGTGGCTTACACTGAAAGGGGGCAGCCATTTTGACTTCCGTCGATTGCAAAAAACCCTCACCTCTCAGTCAAATGCAGGCTTCTACTTCAGTGGGTGGGAGGGAATCTGGAGCGCTCCAAGAGGCTTTGGAGGAGGGAATTGTGGGCTGGGGGCTGCACTGCAAGCCCCAAAGTGGGAGAAAGGGGGGGGGGATGCAGCAGGGGTTGAAGGAGAGTACCCCCAATGTATTCCTTGCCTCCCTGGGGACACCCCTCCCTCCTCCAGTGAGGACCGCTTGTCCCCGTAGTGCAGAGCCAGGTGGTTCCTGTAGCGGACTGGAGTGCAGGATCCGAATCTGCACCTTGGGATGCTCATTTCGGAAGGAGTGAAGAGTTGGCAGCCGCACAGCTAGCAACCTTTTGCTCAGGGGGCACAAGGGGGTCTGCTCTTATGTCACTGGGTGGAGCTGTCACACCATGCTGATAAATAACCAAACATAAATAATAAATACAAGTGGTGTATTGCATAAAATGTTTCAGGGTCATTATTATTGTTACAAATAAAACTGGCTTATTGCATAATAATATTTCAGATTTGTTATAATTCATTACAGTAGTAGTCAACTCCAAAGTAAGGTCTGGACCACCATATATCACAGGGGCGGCCAGATGTGGCTCAGGACCAACTTATGGCTCTTTCACACATATTGTGTGGCTCACAAAGCCGACACTTCCCCCATTCGTAAACGTGGAGAAGGCATTTCTGTCTTTAAAACACCTCCCCAAGCCAACCAAGCTAGCAGCTTAGAGAATGCATTTAAAGTTGCTTTCTTTCCACCTCTCCCATCACCCCAATCTATAAAATATCAAACAATCAAATAAAATATCCTCAAGTCCTGCTTATAAGGAAAAGACAGGCTGGGGCAGCTGTTACTGAACGGCCATGCAGAGCCAAGATTCATTGAGCTGAAATAGACCTGTAAGATCAATGAATGGCAGCAGATTAGCACATAAATGCAACAGGTAACAGGGATGTGAGAAGGAAACCAGGATCCTGCAGAATCCCCAACTGGAATGAAAGTCATCCCAGGCCCAGGGTACATGTGATAACAGACTCTCAGCATGTACACACTTCTTCACATACATTGAAACAGATTTCCTCAAATATTACATTTCATTGCTAAATGAGGATTAACACACTTCAGAAATGCTTCCGTTCCTTATACCAAACTGAGTTTCCGGAATTTAAAATCCTTCACAAGCACAATTGACAGCACATGGCAACTTTGCATCCTGACTTCTTTCTTTTAAATAGTCCTTGTATCCTTTTATATGGATATAACAAAGATCCCATTCAAATTCTGTCTGAACAGACAAGCTTTGACAGTTGAAACCTCAGATCCCCATAACCAAGACAAATTAATCACTGGACATACCAAGATATGGTCACTTGTTCATTTTCAACATTGTATATGTAGATAAATGCCAACAATTCCTGTCTGATGATGAAGAAGAACAAATTGGATATCCTGCCCTATACTCTTTACCTCAGAGTCCCAGAGGGGCTCACAATCTCCTTTATCTTACTCCCCCACAGCAGAGGCCTGAGAAGAAAAGAAGCAATTGATCTGGCAAATGGTTACTTTTATGGCTCTGAACGTGTCAACAAATGCTAATTTCAGGGAGACACGATCTGCAGCTGCAATTGGGAATCTCAAATGTCACTAATCCAGAGTTAACACAAGGGTTAAAAAAATACCTAACATTAGTCTGCATTGAAAACAAACACCTAAAGGGAAAATAATAATAATATAATAATAATAATAAATTTTATTTCTATCCCGCCCTCCCCGCCTAGGCGGCTCAGGGCGGCTAACAACATTTCAAACAATTAACATAGATAGATAAAACTTTAAATTTAACAATTAAAATTTTAAACATAAAAACCAGGCAATTACATTAAAATACATAATTCAAATTGCGTTAAATGTATCTGGCAGCAATAAATTGTTTTGGCGCTGGTTCTGCCAGTTTAAATGGTTCCATGATCGTATTATGGATGGCGGCTCTTTATCCAAGCAACTCTTCAGCATTCCAAGCAAAATGCTGAAAAGGCTGTGTGAGGGGGCCTGTAAAAAATGCAAGGAGGCCCCAGCCCCTCTGGCCCCTTGAGAGCTACGGTGCTGGGCTGAGAGCGCTGTTCCCTCTAAGCTGAGTTAGTGTGAGCTAGCTCAGTTCTTTAGCATCCAGCTCACACTTTTTTCTCTGAGTATGCGATAAATCACCCCGGAGCAAGCTAACTGGTGCAGCAGCTCACAACCTTAATGCCAGTAGCTCAGAAAGAAGGATTTTTCCTCACAAGACTCCGCAGCGTAGAGAGTGAGATGTGGGGTGGGGGGGGGGAGAGAAAGAGGGAGCAGATCAAGGAAATGGGACTGTGAAGGGGGGAGATTGGGAGAGGCTGTAGGAAAGGTTGAGGGAGCTGGGGAGGGGGTGCTGATGGCACAGGGACCGTGTTGTGGTACCCGTGTTGTGGTACCCCCAGAAGACCCACACTGTGGAACAGAATCTTCCTCCTCAGTATCCAGGCCGTGCCCTTCTGTTTTAGGGAAATGAAGGCAGGAGGGTCCCCTCTCCTCCCCACAAGCGATTTGCTTGGGGTTCGATGCTCTGGGGGATGTATTTTTCTTGCTTCCACACAGTTCTTGCAGTGCAGAACTGTGCAGTTCTTGGGCCCCTGCCGCAGTTTCCCCTGGCTTTTCTGCCATCTTGCCCAAACCAGGTTTGAGGTGAAGATGAATTCTACAAACAAGGCAAGATGGCTGCCATTTCAATCTCCCCCATCCCAACCCCAACAGTAGCTGTTTTTCCTTCTCCAAGGAAGGAGTGGGAGTGTCCGTCTTTTTTAGATTTTGGCAGTTGACTAGGGTATAGTGATAGACACCACATGACTATCAGGCTATTCCAGTATATTAATATAGAATTTGTAGAACACTGGACACTCCATGTGGTAACCCAGACTCCCTCTAACCTGTGGAGTCTTGAGAGCAAAAATTCTACTTGGTGAGCCACTGAAATTAAAGTTGTGAGCTACTGCATAAATTACTTTCCTCTGAGGGCATTTTTCCGGAGCTAAGGGAAAAATGTGTGAACTGTTGGCTAAAAACTGTGAGCTGGGTCACCCTAACTCAGAGAGAACACTGGCACAGGTAACTGTTTTATGGAGGGCATTGTGGGGAGCCTGGAGCAAGGGAAATGGAGGGAAACCTTCCCCTCTGGGACCGAGACTAAAGCTGATGGAATGGACAGGACTCATTTGTGCTCTTTCCTTCTGATTTTTTCAAGGCAAGGATTCAAGCTTCCCTTAGGACTGGAGGCAGAGGAACATTTTTTTGGCGAAGCCTCCCTCTGCTCAAATCTCCCCACCCAGGCAGAGAGTGCAACAACTTTTCCCCTGCAGAGCTAGTTTTCTGAGTGCAGGGAGAATTCAGATCTGAGCTGGAGTCTCTCGTCTGCCGCCTTGAATCAGGCACTCCATCCCACCCCATTGTTACTGCCCCTATATGCCTTGTTCATATGGAAGGCATAACCAGGCTGCACTGCAGCGCAAGCAAAATAAAAAAAACATCAGAGAGGCCATGTTGGATCAGGCCAATGGCCCATCCAGTCCAACACTCTGTCACACAGTGGCCAAAAAACCAGGTGCCATCCAGAGGTCCACTAGCGGGGTCAGGACAATAGAAGCCCTCCTACTGTTGCCCCCCTGCCCAGGTACTAAGAAAACAGAGCATCACTGCCCCAGACAGAAAGTTCCATTCTACGCCCCGTGGCTAATAGCCACTGAAGGACCCCTACTCCAAATGTTTATTCCATTCCCTCTTGAAGCTGTCTATGCTTGCAGCCACCACCACCTCCTGCAGCAGTGAATTCCATGCGTTAATCACTCTTTGGAACCCTTTGGAGAGCCAGTTTGGTGTAGTGGTTAAGTGTGCGGACTCTTATCTGGGAGAACCGGGTTTGATTCCCCACTCCTCCACTTGCACCTGCTAGCATGGCCTTGGGTTTGCCATAGCTCTGGCAGAGGTTGTCCTTGAAAGGGCAGCTGCTGTGAGAGCCCTCTCCAGCCCCACCCACCTCACAGGGTGTCTGTTGTGGGGGAGGAAGGTTAAGGAGATTGTGAGCCGCTCTGAGACTCTTCGGAGTGGAGGGAGGGATATAAATCCAATATCTTCTTCTTCTTCTCAATAACAATGGGCATGGGATCGGATCACTCTGGACACCCTATGGCAGGCTTGGCACACGAAATGGAGTCTGGCCTCACTTTGGTCCAGCTGGCCCATCCTTCAGACACACTGTGCCCTCCAGGTTCAGCACATAAATGCCTTTAGCAGTGCAGATAAGAATGCCTCTCCCTTGTCTCCGGCTAAGGCCTGGTCCCCAGGCTGGGGAGAAAGCCAAGCACCCAACTACATTAAGTCTCCTCTCAGCCTCCAGCAAATGCAAAGAACCTCCAGCCTCCAGCATATGCAAGAAAAGTGGGAAAGTCTTTTTCACTTGGATTTGTCTTCTCCTCAAATCTTTTTGTCTTCTGTTAATAACACCTCCGGGTGCATCTGTATCAATGTTTCCTGACAACACCCTGTTTCTGAGTCCCAGCTCTCCTGGCTCCACCTCAAATGTTAATTGCTCTCTTGCTTTCATTTGAATAGTCTAATCACCCTGCCTAGTTTGAATTCTTCTTTATCACCTTTCTAGAAATCGGCTATCAGCACCTAGTGGTTACACCCACCCCAATCCCCCTTGGCTTCCTGAGCCCCTTTGTCTCTCTCAGAAGCACCCACCTGCTCCTCTTTGCATACTTTATCTCCTAACTTCCTAATCCATTCATACATTGTTCTGAGGAACATCCTGACTTCTTGTGCCTCAGGACAGGTTTCGGTCTACTTAAGGAGGGTCTCTGGGCCTTCAGACTCACACCCCTGAACTCTGCTTGGGAACCTTCCTCAGAAGAACACTGGTCGTTCTGCTGCCTCCTCTTTGGACTTCTGCTCACTGGACAGGTAGCTATGAAAGCCTTTTCACCCCCACAGATATTACCCCCTATCTGCTCTGCTAGAGATCTGTTTTTCTGGTGTTCTTCTCTCTGCGCTAGTTTAATTCAGTGTATGTGTGTATTTTTATTATTTTATCATTTAAAACTGGAATTTGTAATTATTTTTACACAACAATTGCAAATAATAATAATACTCCATACATGTATGGATAATATATAAATAAAAATTAACAAACATTTAAACATGGTACCACAGATTATCGAAAATTTGAAATGGAGTAAAGTTAGTAAATATAAGCCAATACTCTTCCAATGTTATAAGTTGCTCCATGTCTAGTAAAAGGAAGAAGTCAGATATTTCTTTGTAATTGTATTTTTCACTTCTTCATTAAGGTTTACATAGTCAGAAAAGGAGAACCATTTTTCTAGAAAGTTAGTCTTCTTTGTAGGAACCTCTGCTGTATAAATTTGTGGAGCTAATTAATCCACAGCTGTAACTGCCCATCCCTCAGTCCACCACTGTTGAATTGTTGGCTCAGTCTTTTCCTTCCAATGTTTAGCTACAAGAACCTTCGCAGCGATGAATAATAATGATGCCAATTCCCTTTTAAGCTGTGAATTTTTAAAGCTGGCCACAAATTCAGTGGGATTGATTCTGGTGTAGGAGGAATTGTACCATTCAAAATTTTATTTATACTGCTAGCCACTAATGGTCAGAATAATTTCACCCTGGGACATTTCCATCAGCCGTGCCTGAAAGTACCTGGGAATTGACATCCTTCCCAACAATTGGGGCTCTGTTTGGATTTAGATCAGTATAGTTTCTGGGGATTTAAATACCATCTTGGGTTTATTTTAAAGTTTTGAAGTTTAATTTTTAAATAATAAGTTTTCTATAAAGCCAAAGACCAGAGTAATTTCCACTGATCTTCTTCCAAAGTCATTTCAAAAGTCCTGGTTATTTGTTTTATTTTTAAGACAATTCTCTCTCTATTACCATTTCATATGGTTTTTTTGAAAGATATATCTGTCTCTGAAATTATTACTGATGTGCTCATAGTGGAATCTCGGTCCTAAATAGCTCTACCTGGGTCCGCTTATACTAATTTCCCCCCCATGAAAAAGAGGAGTCCCCCACAGCATTTCTTGTTACACTATTAGGGCTCTCCAGACTCATTCCCAGAATATTCTCCTAAGAAATCTTGTGTGGGGGGGAGGGCAGGCAGGAGCGTGTTGCTGTCCCCAGAGAGGAGGAGGGGTGTGTGTGGATTCAGATGGTGAAGCGGTTGGCAGAGTTTGAGGGAAAAATGTTTACAGGGGAGGATAGGGTTGGATGAATAAGCCCCCCCGTGTGATTTCTTTCTTATTTGTATTTATACCCCGCCCTCCCCAGCCAGTTAGTCAGGTGGATTTCTTCGAAGGTTTTTACTGATATCAGTAGGAGCTGTACTCCCCAGGCAAGCCCAAAGTACAGACTAAAGGGAAATACATTTTATACCTATCACCGGCCGCAACTCCTTCCCTGTCCTCTCATTGGATGAGAGAGTACGGTTTCCAACGGGGGTGGCCAAACCGTGGCTCGGGAGCCACATGCGGCTCTTTCACGCATATTCTGTGGCTCTTGAAGCCCCCCCACCCCACCCCATTGGCTGGCTTGGAGAAGGCATCTCTCTCTTTGAATCACTTCTCCGAGCCAAGCCAGACAGTCCCTTGGAGACTGCATTTGAAGTTGCTTTCTTTCCACCTCCCAGCCTCCCCCCATCTATTTGCTGCCTTCCTTCCTTCCTGTCTCAAATATCTGACATTCACATCTTGTGGCTCTCAGACATCTGACATTTATTCTATGTGGTTCTTACGTTTAGCAAGTTTGGCTACCCCGGTTTACAATTTCCAGGCCGCCCACTACACATTAGCTCCTTAATATGAACCCCACCCTCAACATAACATTGTATGACCATGTAAATCAAGCAATTACTTATGCTGGACGTGCAAATACAGATTCATAAATCCATTAAGCATGCTCAGTAGGTGTCCACTGCCTGTAAGTCTTCATCTGTACACTACTTTTCTGTCTGTCAAGACCCCTGGTCCCTTATCTGTAATCTTGGAGGTATAAATTTTGCCTAATAATGTAGCCCTTGGGTGACCAACGCTAGCTCTCCAGATATTTTTTGTCTACAACTCCCATCAGCCCCAGCCAGCATGGCCAATGGCTGGGGCTGATGGGAGTTGTAGCCAAAAAACATCTGGGGAGCTACCGTTGGCCACTCCTGATGTAGCCATTTCTTTGGACATCTCCTTTGTTAAAAGGCCTCTTTTTACCAATTAACTGCTGGCTGGGTATTAACCCTTTCCATTCACTTGTCTCACTTCAGCTCAGATTTCTAATCCAGGTGTGGCCAAACTTGCTTAACGTAAGAGCCACAAAGAATAAACGTCAGATATCTGAGAGCCCACAAGACATGAACATTAGATGTTTGAGAGCCACAAGACAGGAATAAAGGAAGGAAAATAGATTGGGGGGAGGGAGAGGTGAAAAGAAAGCAACTTTTAACTTCAAATGCATTCTGCAAGTCACTGGACGGCTTGTCTTGGAGAAGTGATGTAAAGAGAGAAATGCCTTCTCCAAGCCACCTGACGGTGCATTGGGGGCCTTGAGAGCCGCACAATATGTGTGAAAGAGCCACAGTTCGGCCACCCCTGTTCTAATCCATTTCCCTCACCCAGATAAAATGGCTGGTGGAGGGGAGAGATGTGGGCTAAAGGCTCCTGAGTCTTGATAGATCAAATCCAGGATCTTGAACTGTGCTCTGAATTCAGCCTGGAGAGAGGTTGACTCCAGGGACTGGCACAGGAAATGTGTGTGGAGCAAAAATGGATTCCCAGCGACTTTCTTTCGCTCCCTCCCAGGTCGGTAGAAAGACACCCTCGAGGCCTCCTCCACCATCTCCACTGTGTGCTGAAGGAAAAAGAGCCGCCATGCAGCCAGCTCAGGTACGGAGGGAGGTAGGATCTCTGGAGAGACGTAGGGCAGGCAGTAGGGATGCTTCTCTGTTCAGAAATCGGGCTCCTTCCCCTTGATTCTCGTGTTCTCCGCTGGGAAGGCAGAAAAACCGCCACCCCCGTCTAGGGTGGTTTCTGCAGAGAGACAGGAGAACTGGAACATTCCTTTTGATTGGGTCCAAATCCAAAAGCCTCCATAACAATATTGAATTTTCCCATGGAAAAGTGTTTGGTCCATTATAATACGGCCATCTTTGGCCTCTTCCCCTCAAGGCTGGTAGCCCTCTGTGGCTGTGGAGACCCCTCTGGTTCCAAAATGCTCCCTGGAGGGCTGGAGGTGGGGAGAGATGGCCCCATGGGGCTCTTCTTACCACCTCTTTCTGCTGCTCTTCCACTATGAATTGGCACTCTGTGTATTTGGCTTCCCCCCCATGGACCAGCTTTCCAGTGAGGTAACACAGTGCTTCCTTCTCCTTCTTGCAGGTGGGGGTGTCCTTCGAAGAGGTGGCCGTGGTCTTCACCCCGGGGGAGTGGAGCCTGCTGCGCCCAGCCCAGAGAGCTCTGTACAAGGAAGTCATGCTGGAGAATTTTGGGAACGTGGCCTCTCTCAGTAAGTATCCGTTTCTCCTTCTTGCTGTGAGGAGTGACTGTGAGGTGTTCCTTAGGGAGGAAGGAGGAGGTCAGGCGACCTGCCCTGGTCCCATTGGTGGTCTCTGCCCCCCTCCGCTCTCCTCCCTCTGGTGTGGGCAGGGCTCTGTGCTCTCCTTGCAGAGAGGGAGCCCCTGCCTGGCACTTCTGGGCCTGAACCCCCTGAGAGGGCATCGGAAGAGGTGCCAAGAGAGGCCCGGTCTGGAGATGGTGGGGGGCTCTAAGGAGGGGCTTCCCTCCAGTCTGGGCTGAGACGTGGCTGCTGCCTCTGCTGTCATTTCAGTTCTCAGCTGGCCTCTCCATCTCAGCTTGGCATGGAATAGGCACATGACTGCCAGTGTCATGCCAGCACCCCTCTCGTTGCCTAGCGCCTCAGACTGCCCCAGAAAATAGCAAAAATTTTCGCTTAAAGCCTTCCCCCCACAAAAGGAGGCACGGTGGCTCAGTGGTAGAGCATCTGCTTGGGAAGCAGAAGGTCCCAGGTTCAATCCCCGGCATCTCCAAAAAAGGGTCCAGGCAAATAGGTGTGAGAAACCTCAGCTTGAGACCCTGGAGAGCCGCTGCCAGTCTGAGTAGACAATACTGACTTGGATGTACCCAGGGTCTGATTCAGTATAAGGAAGCTTCATATGGTTATATGTTCAAAAGCTTATACCCAGAATAAAATTTTGTTGGTCTTAAAAGTGCCCAAAGAGATATTTGTTTTGACTCCCAGCTGCCAACTTCCTTTGTTGTCTTCCTTTATCTTAATGTTGAATAAAAATCAGCCCTTTTAAAAGAATCACCTCACTGTTTTGTGGGGAAATGCTGCACCCACCTGCAGTCTGTGTGTACAGAGGCTGAGCTCCCAAGAGGCCCAGAGTTGGGGACACATGAGTGCCTGGCCCCATATCCAGGCTCCTACAGAGTCTCAGTATGAGGAAAGAGGGATGAGTCTTGACCCCATACGATACCCCTCTTTGCCGCTCCCATTGCTTGCCTGTGTGTGTTTCTGGAGTGACAGTCAGTCTGGCTCAGAATTAGATCCAGATGGGCAGCCGTGTTAGTCTGTCTGCAGCAGCAGAAAAGGGCGAGAGTGCAGGAGCACCTTCAGGACTAACAAGATTTGTGGCAGGGCATGACCGTCAGGAGTCACGGTGAGCAGAAGAAGTAGCGAGTGGTGAGTCACCAAAGCTCAGCCCCTGCCACAAATTTCATTATGTTATTATTTATTATTCACTAAATTTTATTATACATGAGGGTGCTCTTTTTAGCTGGTTTGGAATGGTTGAACTGATGAGCAGACAAAAGAGGTCTAATTTTGTGGGTTTCCCCCCTGATAAACAGGTCCTCTGATCGCCAAGCCTGAGCTCATATCCCGGCTGGAAGGAGACAAAGAGCCGTTTCTCCTGGACTGTGATGGATTGGCAGGTAGGGGGGCTTCAGAAGTCTGTCTTGGGACTGGGCGTGGCCTGCACTTCCTTCCAAGGGCTGGAGAATTTCACTGGCTTTGCTTGTTCTTGCAGTATGCCCTGCAAAGGGCTTGGGGAATAGCGGATGCTGAAATGGTGCCTGTAGATCTTCAACCCAGGACAAGAGGCGGTTTCCTTCTGCCTCCTCTGATGGCCCTTTTGCCAAGTCCAGCTCAGTGTTGTCCACTCTGGAGGGAGAGTTTTCCAGAGCAGGGTGTTGGCCAGCCCTCTTTTGCCTGCAATCCCTCGATCTAGAGACTCCAGGCCTTGATGCTGCCTCTCTGGGCCTGCAAAGCAGAAAATATGTGCTTTATGGTAGAGTTATGACTCAAAGCAACCCCAGACTGCTGTCCTGGCCCTGGGCATGGAGCAGGGTTGCACATGATTGTGAAAGTTCTGGTGCCTACAAGACGCCATATAAAATCCAGCCTCTTGCAGGGAAAGTCTTGGTTTGGTGTAGTGATTAAGTGTGCGGACTCTTAACTGGGAGAACCGGGTTTGATTTCCCACTCCTCCACTTGCAGCTGCTGGAATGGCCTTGGGTCAGCCATAGCTATTGCAGGAGTTGGAAAGGTCTGTGAGCCCCACTCACCTCACAGGGCGTTTTTTTGGGGGGAGGAAGGTAAAGGTGTTTGTAGGCGACTTTGAGACTCTGAGATTCAGAGTGAAGGGAGGGGTATAAATCCAATATCATCTTCTTTCTTTCTTTCTTTCTTTCTTTCTTTCTTTCTTTCTTTCTTTCTTTCTTTCTTTCTTTCTTTCTTTCTTTCTTTCTTTCTTTCTTTCTTTCTTTCTTTCTTTCTTTCTTTCTTTCTTTCTTTCTTTCTTTCTTTCTTTCTCTCTCTCTCTCTCTCTTTCTCTCTCCCTTCCTTCCTACTTAACCGGTTTTGGGCCACGGCCCTGAAACTCAAAACAATTTACCAGGCAGAGACTTCTTGTCAAAGTCCAAAAGGTTTATTTGTAAAGATCACATTGCAATTGTGAGATAGAGAGGCTTCATAGCTAATTGGCAGTCTCTCTGCCGTTTCTGTCCAAGCTCTTGATTTTTTAGCATTCCCTGACGCTCACACTCACTCAGCTTGGAGAAAGTCGGTTTGGTGTAGAGGAGTGCCAGTTTGGTGAAGTGTGCGGAATCTTATCTGGGAGAACCGGGTTTGATTCCCCACTCCTCCACTTGCAGCTGCTGGAATGGCCTTGGGTATAAATCCAATATCATCATCATCATCTTCTTCTCCTCTTTCTTTCTTTCTTTCTTTCTTTCTTTCTTTCTTTCTTTCTTTCTTTCTTTCTTTCTTTCTTTCTTTCTTTCTTTCTTTCTTTCTTTCTTTCTTTCTTTCTTTCTTTCTTTCTTTCTTTCGATTTGTCTCTTCTGATTAATACACGATTGCATGTTGACTGGAACTACCCACCAGGTCTCTTCACATGTCCTTATGTTCATTACTGGTGGTCACATATACCTCTCAGCTAAAAGCCATCCAGTGGATCATTAACAAACCATGCTGGATGATGACACGCTTCTTTCACAGGCATTGGGATGCAGACCTTTTCTTCCCTCTGGCCTGTAAACAGCTTCAAACCCAGAACAAAGCCCTTCCTAACCTGGACACAGAATCTGAGTCCAGAGCCTGCCGCAAACTCTGTCTCCAAGTTCACTCGGACACCACCATCACAAGACCCAACCACACCAGCCGTACCATCTCTGGTACATTCACATGTGATCTCCCGAAGTTGTATATGCCAGCAAATGGCAGCGATGGCCTTCCACTCTGTTTGTCAAATAAGCAATCCAATCCCTACACAAAAGAAAGAATGGGCCGAAGAGTGGCAGCCCTTAAACAGAGAAGTGTAAAGGAGAAATTAAAAAGCACAATTGCTGAAATCAAATTTATCCACAATTCAAAACAATGGACCCCCCAGGACTGAACAAGGATACAAGACTCTTATCTCACAAATGCTAATCTTCTGCCCCTAATTATTTCTCTTTTGTTCTAATCTAGCTAATTACAGTGTGCATGGTACTTCTGCATCCTGAATTTCCTTTTTGTAATACCTCTCCCACTTCTGACAGGGATACAAAGGCTGAGAGATCTCCATTCTGATTTAAGTATGGGGGAGCGAGTCTGGACACTTTGTATTTGTGGAAAGTGCCAAATCATCCAACCAGGTATCCTTTTCTTTCAGCAGGAGACGTGTGGCAGTCAGCGAATGAAGAAGGAGAACACTCACCAATGGTGAACAAGGATACACATTCAGATGCGAAAGAGAAGTTTGAATCTTTGGATGCACAAAGGAAGGAGGATGGAAAACACCCATCCAAAGGGAGGAATAATTCCAGTCTTTTAGAGAGGGATGAGTCTCTACAGCAAAAGAGATGTCAAGTAGAGAGCAGGAATGAGAGCACTGCAAGAGGAGAACATTTCACTGAAGTATCAGTTATTCCTATTCAACAAAAGATGTGCAACAGAATGAAAATATATAAATGCCTGGAGTCTGGGAAAAGCTTCAGTCGCAGTTCCACTCTTACCTCCCACCGAAGAATTCACACAGGGGAAAAACCGTATACATGCCTGGAGTGTGGGAAAAGCTTCAGTCACAGTTCACACCTTAGTGCCCATCAGAAAATTCACACTGGAGAGGAACCCTATAAGTGCCTGGAGTGTGGGAAAAGCTTCAGTCGCAATTCCACTCTTACTTCCCACCGAAGAATTCACACAGGGGAAAAACCATATACATGCCTGGAGTGCGGAAAAAGCTTCACTACCAGTTCACACCTTAGTGTCCATCAGAAAATTCACACTGGAGAGAAACCCTATAAATGTCTGGAATGTGGGAAAAGCTTCAGTCACAGTTCCATTCTTACTTCCCATCGAAGATTTCACACAGGGGAAAAACCATATATATGCCTGGAGTGCGGAAAAAGCTTCACTAAGAGTTTCAGCCTTACCTCCCACCGAAGAATTCACACAGGGGAAAAACCGTATACATGCCTGGAGTGTGGGAAAAGCTTCAGTTGCAGTTCCACTCTTACTTCCCACCGAAGAATTCACACAGGGGAAAAACCGTATACATGCCTGGAGTGTGGGAAAAGCTTCAGTCAGAGTTCACACCTTAGTGTCCATCAGAAAATTCACACTGGAGAGAAACCCTATAAATGCCTGGAGTGTGGGAAAAGCTTCAGTCGCAATTCCACTCTTACTTCTCACCGAAGAATTCACACAGGGGAAAAACCGTATACATGTCTGGAGTGTGGGAAAAGCTTCACTAAGAGTTTCAGTCTTACTTCCCACCAAAGAATTCACACAGGGGAAAAACCGTATACATGCCTGGAGTGTGGAAAAAGCTTCACTGACAGTTCCAGTCTTACTTCCCACCGAAGAATTCACACAGGGGAAAAACCGTATACATGCCTGGAGTGTGGGAAAAGCTTCACTAAGAGTTTCAGTCTTACTTCCCACCGAAGAATTCACACAGGGGAAAAACCGTATACATGCCTGGAGTGCAGAAAAAACTTCAGTCACAGTTCCGCTCTTACTTCCCACCGAAGAATTCACATGGGAAAAACCGTATACATGCCTGGAGTGTGGAAAAAGCTTCACTGAAAGTTCCACTCTTACTTGTCACCAAAGAATTCACACAGGGGAGAAACCATATAAATGCTTGGAGTGTGGGAAAAGCTTCACTCAAAACTCTGCTCTTGCTTCCCACCAAAGAATTCACACAGGGGAGAAACCATATACATGCCTGGAGTGTGGTAAAAGCTACAGGCAGAAGTCAAACCTGACTTCCCACCAAAGGATACACAGAGAAACCATATAACAGCCTAATGCAGGGGTGGCCAATGGTAGCTCTCCAGATGTTTTTTGCCTACAACTCCCATCAGCCCCAGCCAGCATGGCTGATGGAAGTTGTAGGCATAAACATCTGGACTGTTTGACGAGGGAAGTTTTAGTTCTAGTTCTATACTTATAGGGGCATGGTCAGAAACAAAAATTGGATGGGTCTTAATCTCTTTAACCGCCATATTATTATTTTTTCCCAAAATTATATAATCTAAGCGGGATGCTGTTTTATGTCTACTAGAAATGTGTGTTGGGCTGGGTCTCGTGTCGGTAAACTCATGAGCGTCCTTCAAGCCCCAATCTCTTAGCTTAATACTATTGTTCTTGGTTATGTCCATATTTAAATCACCCACTACAATTAGTTCGCCCTCTGAAAACTGTTGTATCTTCTTAAAAACCAAGTTTAGGAATTTCCTTTGTCTTTTATTTGGTGCATAAACATTTACTATAGTGATTTTTATGGCTTCCAGCTTAAACTTAACTAACAGATATCTACCTTCCTTATCTACTAATTTTTCAATGTCCTCCACTTTAGTTTCCCTACGAATCAAAGTGGCTACCCCTCTGGCTTTGGAAGACCCTCTTGCTTCTCCTAAAACCTGCCACCTCAAGTCTTTTCTCAATGGTTTCCTATCATTTATTTTTTATGAGTTTCCTGTAGGCACAACAAGTCAATTCTTTGTTCTTTAGCCATTTTAATTACTCTGAATCTCTTAAGATTTGATGTTAGGCCATTCACATTCAGTGAAAGGACTCTTAAAGACCTATCCATTCTCTTTATTTGTAACAAACTTGGGCCCTACTAGCTGAGGGTATTTAATTCTTACTAAAAACCCAAGACATGTTGTTTTTCATCTAGTATAGTTACTCTTTTGCAGAATGCGTTTTGGGTCCAAGTGTTTGTATGCGGTGGACAATTGCACGTTCAAGTTCAAAAGTTTTATTTCTCTTTCTCCTCTATCAAAAATGTCACCTGAAGGGTCTGATCAGGCTCTCCACTGGTGGCTTTCAGTTGGAAAAGGCCTTCTATTGGGTGAGCATGTCACATGTGCCAGGCTTCCCATTGTACCTCGCTTTTTGCCTGCGAAGTTTAAAACTGACTTGCCAAAATCTTAGGGAACTGTAATGCTTATCTGTTTCGCTTAGTTTGAGAATGATATTAGACACAATTTTTTACTGTGTGCTTTTTTTTGTACTTGTATGATTTGACTTTCACCTGTTCATCAAATTGTTGCCTAATAAAGAGGATGCTTTGTTTAAAATAAAACCATGATCTCTAAGAGGTTCTCTGTTTGTTCTGCTGACACAAGGTGTGAAGTCTGAGATTATTTCATCGCACTGGCAGAGATAAGTCTCTGAGAAAGTTTGCTCTGTTAAACCCTCATGGGGGTGATTCTGCTTGGAGTTCTTAGCAGGCTGGATCAAAGGAATTGGCCATCGCATGCACAGCCCATCATAGCCTGGAGCCCTCACAACTGTAGGACCTCCTCTTCCCCCTCTGTGGGCTCCTCTCAGCAGGTGCTCCCCTGCAACTGGGCAGACTCCTCAACTGCCTGTTCTTATGCCATCTATGTTGTGCCCAAAGCCTGGGGGAAGGGCGTGCTAGGGGAGCTTGCAAAAGCTGCTGTTCTCCTGGATTTCTGCAAGTGATAGGATGAAATGTTTTCAGGAACACATTTTGCTAAAGGGCCGGAGCCTGTGATCTGTACTACGATGTCCGGTATGTACGGCCGTAAGCTCAATCCTTCTATGTGACTCCTGTACCGTCAAATGAGACATGAAGAAGCCTATGCTTGGCTTCAGCTCTTTTCCCTCAAACTTTCTGCTCATTGTCTCATTTTTTTAATGTTGTAATCCCAACTTCTGTTATATTGTTTCCTGGATGTCCCATTCATGTTGATGTAAATTGTCTAACGCTGTGCAATGCTCCGTAGTCTCAGATAAAAAGACAAACCACATAATTCCGTGGAGATAGATCAAGATGAGTAGCCTTGTTTGTCTCTCTGTAGCAGTAGAGTCCAGCAGCCCCTTAAAAACTGGGAAAATTTGTGGCAGGCCCGGAGTTTTTGTCTCTGAAGAAGTGAGGAGAGACTCATCTGCAGATTTAATCAGTATTCACACCCTCATCCCGATCATAGAGAAAAAGATCGAAAAGTATGGTTCTCCAACCAGTTCCCTTCCCACCTAAGTGTCCTAGAGTTTAGTCCACAGTCCTCTAGTTTACCCATGAGAACACCACTGGGAACCCTGTCAAAAGCTTTCCTGAAATCTGGGTCTGTAGATGAGCTGTCATTCCAGGAGACCTCCAGGGCTCACCTGGAGGCTGGCATCCCTGTCAGGCAAACCCCCTCAATTACCAGAGATTTATTATATTCATCCCTTTGAAATAGGCCTGACCCTTTGCTGAGAGATATCATAATTTATTTCACTTATTCGCCCTTTTCTCAGAGGCTGTTCTTGCATTTTCCCTGTTGGTTCCCTTGAAGGGCCGAAATCCTCTCTAAGCGGGGATTCTTTGTGGGGCTTTTTGTGTGGTATTATTCACGACTGTGATGTGATGGTTCCTTTTTTTGAGGGGGGGGAGCAATTCCTGACACAGTGAGGGGGGGAACTGGGGGGAAATCAGTGCCATTTTATACCTGATTACCTCCTTACCACCACCTTTCCTTTTTCCTTTTACAAAATGAGCATTGTCTTGGAGGATGAGTGTAATGTACTCACAGACGAGACGTGTGGAAGGCAACATACTTTATTAGATGGTACATCACAGAGAGAGAACACGTGGGCCGGGCCCCGCTTATATACATTACCCGGAACTGCCCCCCAGTCTGACCAGTCCAATCCTGGCCAGTTAAACTTCCCGCCGCAGATCTTGATGGGCGGAGCGCCTGGCGAGCTTCATCCGTGGGGTTCCCTTGGTCGCCTCTGTAGCGATCGCCCAGCGGTACATTTATCTTATGTTCCAAGACACTCCTCCCCCCCTAATTCAGGATACATAATCTTTTAGGTACGCCGGGGCCTTGCATTCCCTGGCCGACCTTCTCGGCGTTGTTTGTGGACTGGGAGTGGCCCCCAGGGCTGACGGGGCTGTGGGCGCGGCGGCGGCTTCCCCACTTGGGGGCAGCGCCGGCATAGGGCTGTTCGCGCCTGGTTGCTCTTCGGGAGCCCCTACTCCGGGGTGGGGGTCCCCTCCCGGGTACTGTTCTCCCACCCCTGGGTTTGGTGCGGTCGGCATGGCCGGGGAATCCTGGGGTTTGGGTGTGGCTGCCGGCTCATCCCTGCTCCTTACTACTGCTGGCTCCTCCGGCAAGGTGCGGTGGCGCATCTGATTTATGTGCCTCCGCAGGATTTGGCCCCCCTCCGTGGAGACGTCGTAGTGGCGGGACCCGGTTACGCGCAGCACCCGGCCCGCAACCCACTCAGGGCCGATCGCGTAGTTTCTCGCGTATTCTGGATCCCCTGGGAAGAACTCTCTAGTGGCCTCCCTGATTTCGGGGGAGCTGCGGAGGTCGGTGGCCCTATCGGGATGTAATCGGTCTAACCTGGTAATCAGTTTCCTCCCCATTAACAACTCGGCTGGGCTCACCCTGGTGACTGGGTTGGGGGTGATCCTATTATCGAATAGGAAGGTGGCCAGGCGGTGGTCCCAGTCCCTCTGTACTATGTGTCCCAGGGCCTCTTTTGTGGTGCGCACCATCCGCTCCGCTTGGCCGTTGGTGGCCGGATGGAAGGGGGCGGACCAGATGTGCTGTATTAGGTATCTCTGCAGGAACTCCCGGAACTCCCGGGAGGTGAACGCGGTCCCATTATCTGAGACGATGGTGTCAGAACTTGTAACTTTACTGCTGCTTCCTTGCAATGTAACCAATGCTGTAATGTACTCTCACTGTGGTTCAGGGTTGATTTGTAACTGAACCAAACTGACTCCATGTTGTAACCTTCTCTTAACCTTAAGTGCTTGTGTAGTAATTA
Organism: Heteronotia binoei; assembly: GCF_032191835.1. Lineage (NCBI taxonomy): Eukaryota > Metazoa > Chordata > Lepidosauria > Squamata > Gekkonidae > Heteronotia > Heteronotia binoei. The sequence goes on from NC_083223.1 coordinate 270,162,766, forward strand.
ACCTTGCCCCACTGGTATCCAAAATATTTGGGGCTGTAGACTGAGTTATGGTGTGTCTCTGCACATTCTCACACTGGGACGCTTTGAAGCCAAACCGCATGGCCTTCAGAGCAGGGAGGCAACCTCCTCACTGATAGTGATGGTGAGAAGACAGCTGTGCCTGTAACGGTGTGAATTGTGGCTTTGTGAGATGTTTGCTTTACGTGTATAAAATTGTGCTGGTGCTGGCTCTCGCCATCACTGTTATCTCGTCCCTTCCAGTGCTTAGTTCTCTCTAATAAAATCCTAGCTTTGTAACCAAGTATGGGATCCGTTTGAAGTTCTTAAGTTCTGACAGATGGTGTCCGGGATTCCGTGCGTGCAGAAGACCCTGCGCAACACTCGGACTGCCGCTGCCATTGAGGTCGAAGTTACAGGGGTAACTTCCAGCCACTTGGTGCTGGAGTCCACTAGAATGAAGAATGTGTGACCCTGGAATGGCCCCCCAAACTCGATGTGTAACCTTGACCATGGCCTCCTTTGGGCTTCCCAGCGGTGGACGGGGGCGCTGGGCGGTTCCGGCCAGGACTCCTGGCAGGCCTGGCACCTTTGAACCCACCCCTCGATCTCATCGTCCATCCCTGGCCACCATACATAGCTGCGCGCTAAGGCCTTCATCATTACATTTCCCGGATGAGTCTCATGTAGGGCCTCTAGCACTTGTTTCCTCAATGGTGGTGGGGGGAACCACCACCCTGCTTCCCCAGAGAAGACACCCCTTGTGTGTGGACAGTTCTTCCCTGTGGAGTTTGAAGGCCCTGAATTCCTCGGCCTGTTTTCCCTCTGGCCACCCCCTCCTCACCCAGTCGAGAACGCGTGCAAGTATTTTGTCCCGCCCTGTGGCCCTTGTCACCTCCGCAGCATGGAGGGGCCTCTCCAGTAGCGTTTCAATGAGCATCACATGGTGGGCCGGGGCTGGGGCTGGGTCCGCGGAGGGCAGCAGCAGGTGACTAAGGGCGTTGGCGTGCCCAATTGCCTTGCCCAGGCGGTAGACCAGGGCATATGAATAGGACTTTAGAAACTGATTCCACCACAAGACCCGCTGTGACAGAATCTGCGGCGTCTGGGGCGAGGAGTCCCAGGAGCGGCTTGTGGTCTGTGGCAATCGTAAAGCACCTACCATACAGGTAGTCATTAAATTTATGTACCCCCGCCACGATTGCTAAGGCCTCCTTGTCGATCTGGGCATAGTTCCGCTCTGCGGGGGTCAGGGTCCTGGAGTAGTAGGCTACCGGGACTTCTCTCCCATCCGGGAGTTGGTGACCCAGGACGGCGCCCACCCCATATGGTGACGCATCACACGCTAAGATCACTGGCAGAGCCTCGTCAAAATGGTGGAGCACGTTATTGGATACCAGGAGACCTTTGGCCGCCTGAAACGCGGCTGCCTGTTTCTTTCCCCATACCCAGGGAGCGTTTTTGTCAAGGAGCCTATGGAGGGGTTCTGCGATGGCCGCTTTGTGGGGCAAGAACGAATGATAAAAATTTAATAACCCCAAGAAACTTTGTAATCCTGCCTTGCACGTTGTCACGGCTGGGGCCGGGTCAGGCAAAGTCCAGAGGCAGTCCAAGGTCTGTAGCCAGTAAGCAGGAGGGTCTGAGGCGCCAAATCCAAATCAGTGTACAAGTATCGCAGGTCCGAGGTCCAGAAGCCGAGGTCAGGGAGTCCAGAAGTCAAAAGCCAAAGTCAGGGAGTCAGGAACCAAAGTCAAGCCGGAGTGGATGCTAGGATGTCAGGGAGATGACTAGTTGCTTCCACAAAGCCTCCTCCCAAAGCCCACAGCTATATAGCCCTCTGCTGGCTGTTGCCCGTTTGGGCTAATTGCTGGCTCAGGGAGGCAGCCAGGATCCTGTCATAACTCAAGCATCCTTGCTCTTAGGAGGGCCAGAATCCTCTCAGAACTCAGGGCTCAGGGAGCGTCTTGCTTGTGAGCGTGCCGCCCTCCTCCGATCCCTGAGGTCCTGCCGGAGGCGGTCACGCACACGAGCCACCCGAGAGGGCGAGGCAGGGGGGCTGGGATCTTCTCCAGCAGGAGGCAGGGGCACTGGTGCAGGTGGCAGGGGCACAGTTTCCTCGTCAGACTCAACTTCCTCTGCAGGGTCCCCAGCACCCATGACACACGTGGGGGCTGGGGCATCCACTATAGCCTTGGTTTTGTCTGCCGTAGGGTGGATTCCCGCAGCGTCCACTGCGAATCCCAAGAACTCTACCCTCGGCACCCCTAGGGAACACTTTTCCCGCTTGACTTTCAGTTCGGCTGCCTGAAATCTGCGGAGTACCTCTCGCAGGTGGTTGCTGAACTGCTCCTCGTCTGGTGCGGCGATCAAAATGTCGTCGAAAAACGGTTGCACCCCGGGGATTCCTTTTAGGAGAGAATCCATTAGGCTCTGAAAAAACCCCGGAGCCACACTCACCCCGAATTGCAACCGCCGCACCTTGAAAGCCCCCCTGTGTGTCACTATGGTCTGGGCTTCCGCCGTCTTGGCATCCACTGGGAGCTGTTGGTATGCCTGTGCCAAGTCCAGCTTCCCCAAAATTTTAGACCCCGCTAGTGCTACCAGGACATGGCTGACTACGGGAACGGGGTAAGGGTGGTCCTGCAAGGCCTTGTTGATGGTGCACTTGTAATCTGCGCATATGCGCACCTCCCCGTTTGGCTTCACCGGGGTGACTATTGGGGTTTCCCAAGTGGCATAGGAGACCGGTTCCAGCACTCCCTGGGCTGTGAGGCGGTCCAGCTCCGCTTCGATCTTAGGCTTAAGCACGAATGGAAACCGCCTGGCCTTCAGCCGTATTGGTCGCACTTGGGGGTCAAGAGGTAAGGATATGGGAGGGCCCTTGTAGCACCCTAGGGCCCCATCAAACACCTCTGGGAATTCCCGGCACACGTGCTCGAACCCCTGCGTGCCCAGGTGCTGCACCCCCACGATCTGTATTCCCAATGGTTGAAACCAAGCCAGGCCCAGCAGGGTGGTGAGCTGGCGCTTGACCACTAGTATCTCTAATATCCCCTTAAAACTCTTAAACTCCACCCCCACCGTGGCCCAACCCAGAACTTGTACGGGGTTCTTTTGGAAGTCCCGCAGTATGAAGCTAGCAGGTCGCAGCCTGGGCCGGCCACGTGGACACAGTTTTCCCAATGGCACCAGGTTTTTTGGTGTGACAGAGTGTTGGTGTGACTGTTGCCCCCCTGCCCAGGCACTAAGAAAACAGAGCATCACTGCCCCAGCCAGAGACTTCCATCCTGTGACCCGTGGCTAATAGCCACTGAAGGACTCCTGCTCCAAATGTTTATTCCATTCCCTCTTGTTTTAAGATGATGTATAGATGGTATACAACTCCTAAAAAATTGGCAAAGATGAATAATAAGATGCCAGACAGATTTTGGAAATGTAAAAAGCATGAAGGTTCTTTCTACCATATGTGGTGGACTTGTGAAAGTGCTGAAATGTTTTGGCAGATGATTCAGCAAGAGATTTCTAAGATCTTGGGATATGAGTTTAACAAAGTTGCAGAGACTTTTCTGTTGGGACTACAAATGGAAACATTTCCAAAAGAAGATAGAACTTTAATCTGGTACTTGCTCTCAGCCGCTAGGACATTGTATGCGCAGTTGTGGAAGCAAGAAAAAATACCAGAGAAATGGGATTGGATTATAAAAGTTATGACATGGAATGAAATGGACAAATTAACAAGAATATTAAGAGACTATGATTTGGAAGTTTTTAAGATGGAGTGGAAGAAGTTCAGAAGATATGTAGAAAAAAAGTGGAAAATAAAAGGACACTGGACAATTTTGATAATGATTAAGTTTTAAAAGAAGAATATAACTTTTGGGGTTTTTTTAATCGTTATAGGTACCTTTAATATTTGTTTCTTTTTTTAAGTAAATAAAACTGGCGGGGGTCAAATAACTGGGGGAGGGGTGGGAGAAAAGGAAGATATGGGGTAGATAAATTTTTCTTTTTAAGTTGTAAGATATTGATATAGATTTGCTACCATATGTTACTAATAACATTGATTATACCTAAACTTGGAGAAGGCATATCTCTCTTTATAACACCTCCCCAAGCCAACCAAGCTAGCAGCTTAGAGAATGCATTTAAAGTTGCTTTCTTTCCACCTCTCCCTTCCCCCCAATCTATTTGCCTTCCTTCCTCCCTTCTCTCCCTCCCTCCCTGTGGCTCTCAAATACCTGACATTCATGTCTTGTGGCTCTCAAGCATAGGGTGTTTATTGCGTGTGGCTCTTATGTTGGCTATCTCTGATATATCGTATGCCCCTACATTCAAGGGATTCTCTCCTTATAGGGAGCATGTGCTGGGTCCTTGTTCAAAGAGCAGTTCTCGGGCCTGTTGCTCAAAAACCAAGTGCCCCCAGGACAATCACACAGGCAGACACAGAACATCACTATGCTCTGGCACCGTTAAGACCAACAAAGTATTATTCAAAGTAGAAACTTTTGTGTGCAAAGAGACTTCCTCAGACACAAACAATCAGATAAAATATCCTCAAGTCCTGCTTATAAGGAAAAGAGAGGCTGGGGCAGCTGTTACTGAATGGCCTTGCAGAGCCAAGATGCATTGAGCTGAAATAGGCCTGTAAGATCAATGAATGGCAGCAAATTAGCACATAAACGCAACAGGTAACAGGGATGTGAGAAGGAAACCAGGATCCTGCAGAATCCCCAACCCGAATGAAAGTCATCCCAGGCCCAGGGGACATGTGATAACAGACTCTCAGCATGTACACACTTCTTCACATACATTGAAACAGATATCCTCAAATATTACATTTTATTGCTAAATGAGGATTAACACACTTCAGAAATGCTTCCGTTCCTTATGCCAAACTGAGTTTCCGGAATTTGAAGTCATTCACAAGCACATTGCAACTTTGTATCCTGACTTCTTTCTTTTAAATAGTCCTTGTATCCTTTTATATGGATATAACAAAGATTCCCCTTCAAATTCGGTTTGAACAGACAAGCTTTGACAGTTGAAACCTCAGATCCCCAAAACCAAGACAAATCAATCACTGGACATACCAAGATATGTTTGCTCACTTGTTCATTTTCAACATTGTATATGTTGATAAATGCCAACAATTCCTGTCTGATGATGAAGATGAAGAAATTGGATATCCTGCCCTATACTCTGAATCTCAGTGTCTCAGAGGGGCTCACAATCTCCTTTATCTTACTCCCCCACAGCAGAGGCCTGAGAACAAAAGAAGCAATTGATCTGGCAAATGGTTACTTTTATGGCTCTGAACGTGTCAACAAATGCTAATTTCAGGGAGACACGATCTGCAGCTGGAATTGGGAATCTCAAATGTCACTAATCCAGAGATTACACCAGAGTTAAAACAATGCCTGACATTAGTCTGCATTGAAAACACACACCTAAAGGAAAAATGCCGAAAAGCCTGTGTGAGGGGGCCTGTAAAAATGCAAGGAGGCCCCAGCCCTTTTGGCCCCTTGAGAGCTCCGGTCCTGGGCTTAGAGCACTGTTCCCTCTAAGCTGAGTTAGTGTGAGCTAGCTCAGTTCTTTAGCCTCCAGCTCACACTTTTTTCTCTGAGTATGCGATAAATCATCCCGGAGCAAACTAATTGGTGCAGCAGCTCACAACTTTAATGCCAGTAGCTCAGAAAGAAGGATTTTTCCTCACAAGACTCCGCAGCGTAGAGAGTGAGATGTGGCGTGGGGTGGGGGGGAGAGAAAGAGGGAGCAGATCAAGGAAATGGGAGTCTGAAGGGGGGAGATTTGGGGAGGCTGCAGGAAAAGCTGAGGGAGCTGGGGAGGGGGTGCTGATGGGGGCACGGGGACCGTGTTGTTGGACCCCCAGAAGACCCACACCGTGGAACAGAAGATGAAGAGTAGAAGGCGGGGGGAGGAAATCCTTCTCCTCAATATCCAGGCCGTGCCCTTCTGTTTTAGGGAAATGAAGGCAGGAGGGTCCCCTCGCCTTCCCACATTTGATTTGCTTGGGGTTTGATGCTCTGGGGGATGTATTTTTCTTGCTTCCATATAGTCCCAGTGCATCTCTTGGTCCCCTGCCGGGGTTTCCTGTGGCTTTTCTGCCATCTTGCCCAAACCAGGTTTGAGGTGAAGATGAATTCTGCAAGCAAGGCAAGATGGCTGCCATTTCAATCTCCCCCAGCCCCACCCCAACAGTAGCTGTTTTTCCTTCCCCAAGGAAGGAGTAGGAGTGTCCGTTTTTTTTTAGATTTTGGCAGTTGACTAGGGTATTGTGATAGACACCACATGACTATCAGGCTATTCCAATATATTAATACAGAATTTGTAGGACACTGGGACAGCCCATGTGGTAACCCAGACTCCCTCTAACCTGTTGAGTCTTGAGAGCAAAAATTATACGTGGTAAGCTACTGAAATTAAAGTTGTGAGCTACTCCATAAATTACTTTGCTCTGGGGGCATTTTTCCGGAGCTAAGGCAAAAATGTGTGAACTGTAGGCTAAAAACTGTGAGCTGGGTCACACTAACTCAGAGAGAACACTGCCACAGGTAACTGTTTTATGGAGGGCATTGGGGGGAGCCTGGAGCAGGGGAAATGGAGGGAGACCTTCCCCTCTGGGACCGAGACTAAAGCTGATGGAACGGACAGGACTCATTTGCGCTCTTTCCTTCTGACTTTTTCCAGGCAAGGATTGAAGCTTCCCTTAGGAAAATTTTTGGAGGGAGGCCTCCCTCTGCTCAAATCTTCCCACTCAGGCAGACAGTGCAAAAACTTTTTCCCTGCAGAGCTAGTTTTCTGTGTGCTGGGAGAATTCAGATCTGAGCTGGAGAATCTCATCTGCCGCCTTGAATCTGGCACTCCATCCCATCCCCTTCTTACTGTCCCATATGCCTTGTTCATATGCACGCTTTGTGGAGGGCATAATCAGGCTGCACTGCTGCGCAAACAAAATAATAAACATCAGAGAAGCCATGTTGGATCAGGCCAATGGCCCATCCAGTCCAACACTGTCACACCAAAAAACCAGGTGCCACCGGGAGGTCCATTAGTGGAGCCGGGACAATAGAAGCCCTCCTACTGTTGCCCCCCTGCCCAGGCACCAAGAGAACAGAGCATCACTGCCCCAGACAGAGAGTTCCAACAATATGCTGTGGCTAATTGCCACTGAAGGACCCCTGCTCCAAAAGTTTATTCCATTCCCTCTTGAAGCTGTCTATGCTTGTAGCCACCACCACCTCCTGCGGCAGTGAATTCCATGCGTTAATCACCCTTTGGAACCCTCAATAACAATGGGCATGGGATCGGATCACTCTGGACACCCTGTGGCAGGCTTGGTACACAAAATGGAGTCTGGCCTCACTTTGGCCCAGTTGGCTTAGCTCTGAGACACACTGTGGCCTCAAGGTTCAGCACATAAATGCCTTTAGCAATGCAGGTCAGGAGGCCTCTCCCTTGTCTCTGGCTAAAGCGTGGTCCCCAGGCTGGGGAGAAAGCCAAGCACCCAGCTACACTAATCCTCCTCTCAGCCTCCTGCAAATACAAAGACCAAGAAAAGTGGGAAAGTCTTTTTCACTTGAATTTCTGTCTTCTCCTCAAATCTTTTTGTCTTCTGTCAATAGCACCTCCAGGTATATCTGTATCAATATTTCCTGCCAACACCCTGTCTCTGAGTTCCAACTCTCTGGGCTCCACCTCAAATGTTAATGGCTCTCCTGCTCCCTTTTGAATACTCTAATCACCCTGCCTAGTTTGAATTCTTCTCCATCCCCTTTCTAGAAATGGGCTATCAGCACCTAGTGGTTACACCCACACCAATCCTGGGCCCCTTTGTCTGTCTCAGAAGCAGCCATCTGCTCCTCTTTGCATACATTGTCTCCTAACTTCCTAATCCATTCATACATTGTTCTAAGGGACATCCTGACTGCTTGTGCCTCAGGGCATGTTTCAGTCTACTTAAGGAGGGTCTCTGGGCCTGCTCAGGGTGTTCAGTCTAGGAGCCTTCAGACTCACACCCCTGAACTCTGCTTGGGAACCTTCCTCAGAAGAACACTGGTTGTTCTGCTGCCTCCTCTTTGGACTTCTGCTCACTGCACAGGTAGCTATGAAACCCTTTTCACCCCCACAAATATTACCTCCTAGCCACTCAGCTAAAGATCTGTTTTTCTGGTGTTGTTCTCGCTGTGGGATAATTTAATTAGGTGTATGTGTGTATTTTTATTTTATTGTTTAAAACTGGGATTTGTAATTATTTTTACACAACGATTGCAAATAATAATAACAACAATACTCCATACATGTATGGATAATAAATAAATAGAAATTAACAAACATTTAAACATGGTACCACTGATGATGCAGAATCCGAAATGGAGTAAAGTTAGTAAATATAAGCCAATACTGTTCCAGTTTTATACATTGCTCCATGTCTAGTAAAAGGAAGAAGTCAGATATTTCTTTGTAATTGTATTTTTCACTTCTTCATTATGGTTTACATAGTCAGAAAAAGACGACCATTTTTCTAGAAAGTTATTTTTTTTGTAGGAACCTCTGCTGTATAAAATTGTGTAGCTAATTTATCCACAGCTGCAACCGGCCACAGCTCAGTCCACCATTGTTGAATTGTTGGCCCAGTCTTTTCCTTCCAGTGTTTAGCTACAAGAATCTTCACAGCGATGAATAATAATGATGCCAATTCCCTTTTAAGCTGTGAATTTTTAAAATTGGCGAGAAATTCAGTGGGATTGATTCTGGCGTAGGAGGAATTGTAGAATTCAAAATTTTATTTATAATGCTAGCCACTGATGGTCAGAATAACTTCACCCTGGGACATTCCCACCAGCCATGCCTGAAAGTACCTGGGAGTTGACATTCTTTCCAACAATTTGGGCTCTGTTTGGATTTAGAGCAGTATAGTTTCTGGGGATTTAAATACCATCTGGGGTTTATTTTAAAGTTTTGAAGTTTAATGTTTAAAGAATAAGTTTTCTAGCAAGCCAAAGACCAGAGTAATTTCCACTGATCTTCCAAAGTCATTTCAAAAGTCCTGGTTATTATTTTATTTTTAAGATAATTCTCTCTCTATTACCATTTCATGTGGTTTTTTTGAAAGATATCTCTCAATCTGAAATTATTACTGATATGCTCATAGTGGAATCTCAGCCCTAAATAGCTCTACCTGGGTCTGCTTATACTAATTTCCCCCCTAAAAAAAAGAGGATTCCCCCCCAGCATTTCTTGTTACACTATTAGGGCTCTCCCACCTCATTCCCAGAATATTCTCCTAAGAAATCTGGTGTGGGGAGGGGAGGCAGGAGGGTGTTGCTGCCCCCAGAGAGGAGGAGGGGGGGGTGAGGCTTCAGGCAGGGAAGGGGTTGGCAGAGTTTGAGGGAAAAATGTTTGCAGGGGAGGAGAGGGTTGGATGAATAAGGGCCCCCGTGTGATTTCTTTCTTTCTTTCTTTCTTTCTTTCTTTCTTTCTTTCTTTCTTTCTTTCTTTCTTTCTTTCTTTCTTTCTTTCTTTCTTTCTTTCTTTCTTTCTTTCTTTTATACCCCGCCCTCCCCAGTCAGTCAGTCAGTCAGTCAGGTAGATCTGTTCCAAAGTTTTTACTGATACCAGTAGGAGCTGTACTCCCCAGGCAAGCCCAGGATAAGGAAAAATACATTATACCTATCACCGGCCGCAAGTCCCTCCCCTTTCCTCTCATTGGATGAGAGAGCAAGGTTTCCAACAGGGGTGGCCAAACCGTGGCTCACATATTGTGTGGCTCTTGACACCCCCCCACCCTACCCCATTGGTTGGCTTGGAGAAGGCATCTCTCTCTTTGAATCATTTCTCCGAGCCAAGCCAGACAGTGGCTTGGAGTCTGCATTTGAAGTTGCTTTCTTTCCACCTCCCAGCCTCCCCCCATCTATTTGCTGCCTTCCTTCCTTCCTTCCTTCCTTCCTTCCTTCCTTCCTTCCTTCCTTCCTTGTCTCAAACATCTGACATTCACATCTTGTGGCTCTCAGACCTCTGACTTTTATTCTATGTGGCTCTTACGTTAAGCAAGTTTGGCTACCCCAGTTTACAATTTCCAGGCCGCCCACTACGCATTAGCTCCTTAATATGATCCCCACCCTCAGCATAACATTGTATGACCAATTGCTTATGCTGGGCGTACAAATGCATATTCATAAATCCATTAAGCATGCTCAGTAGGTGTCCACTGCCTGTAAGTCTTCATCTGTACTCTACTGTTCTGCCTGCCAAGACCCCTGGTCCCTCATCTGTAGCCTTGGAGGCATAAATTTTGCCTAATAATGTCGCCATTTCTTTGGACATCTTCTCCAGTTTGGTGTAGTGGTTAAGTGTGTGGACTCTTATCTGGGAGAACCGGGTTTGATTCCCCACTCCTCCACTTGCACCTGCTGGAATGGCCTTGGGTTAGCCATAGCCCTGGCAGAGGTTGTCCTTGAAAGGGCAGCTGCTGTGAGAGTCCTCTCAGCCCCACCCACCTCACAGGGTGTCTGTTGTGGGGGAGGAAGATAAAGGAGATTGTGAGCCGCTCTGAGACTCTTCGGAGTGGAGGGCGGGATATAAATCCAATATCTTCTTCTTCTTCTTCTTCCTTTGTTAAAATACCTCTTTTTACCAATTAACTGCTGGCTGGGTATTAACCCTTTCCATTCACTTCTCTCACTTCAGCTCAGAGTTCTAACCCAGGTGTGGCCAAACTTGCGTAATGTAAGAGCCACAAAGAATAAACGTCAGATATCTGAGGGCCCACAAGGCATGAACATTAGATGTTTGAGAGCCGCAAGACAGGAAGGAAGGAAGGGAAATAGATTGGGGGAGGGAGAGGTGAAAAGAAAGCAACTTTTAACTTTAAATGCATTCTCCAAGACACCAGCTGGCTTGTCTTGGAGAAGTGATGTAAAGAGACAGATGCCTTCTCCAAGCCAGCTGTGGGGGCTTTGAGAGCCACACAATACGTGTGAAAGAGCCACAGTTCGGCCACCCCTGTTCTAATCCATTTCCCTCATCCAGATAGAATGGCTGGTTGAGGGGAGAGATGTGGGGCCAAAGGCTCCTGAGTCTTGAAAGCTCAAATCCAGGAACTGTGCTCTGAATCCAGCCTGGAGAGAGGTTGACTTCAGGGACTGGTACAGGAAATGTGTGTGGAGCAAAACTGGATTCCAATCCAGTCTTTCTTTCTCTCCTTCTCAGATCAGTGGAAAGACTCCCTGGATGCCTCCTCCACCATCTCCTCTGTGTGCCGAAGGGAAAGGAGCCGGCATGCAGCCAGCTCAGGTATGGGGGGGGAGGCAGGATCTCTGGGGAGACATGGGGCAGGCAGTAGGGATTCTTCTCTGTTCAGAGGATCGGGCTCCTTCCCCTTGATTCTCGTGTTCTTCGCTGGGAAGGCAGAAAAACGCCCCCCCCCCCCCCCCCTGTCTAGGGCGTTTTCTGCAGAGAGACAGGAGAATTGGAACATTCCTTTTGATTGGGTCCAAATCCAAATGCCTCCATAACAATATTGAATTTTCCCATGGAAAAGTATTTGGTCCTTTATCATACGGCCATCTTTGGCCTCTTCCCCTCAAGGCTGGTAGCCCTCTGTGGCTGAGGAGACCCCTCTGGTTCCAAAATGCTCCCTGGAGGGCTGGAGGTGGGGAGAGATGTCCCTTTGGGGCTCTTCTTGCCACCTCTTTCTGCTGCTCTTCCACTATGAATTGCCTCTCTCTGTTTTTGGCTCCCCTCCCCCCATGGACCAGCTTTCCAGTGAGGTAACAAAATGCCTCCTTCTCCTTCTTGCAGGCGGGGGTGTCCTTCGAAGAGGTGGCCGTGATCTTCACCCCGGGGGAGTGGAGCCTGCTGCGCCCAGCCCAGAGAGCTCTCTACAAGGAAGTCATGCTGGAGAATTATGGGAACGTGGCCTCTCTCAGTAAGTATCCTTTTCTCCTTCTTGCTGTGAGGAGTGACTGTGAGGTGTTCCTTAGGGAGGAAGGAGGAGGTCAGGCTGCCTCCCTGAGTCCCAGTGGCTGGTCTCTGTCCCCCTCCGCTCTCCCCCCTCTGGTGTGGGCAGGGCTCTGTGCTCTCCTTGCAGAGAGGGGGCCTCTGCCTGGCACTTCTGGGCCTGAAACCCCTGAGAGGGCATCAGAAGAGGTGCCAAGAGAGGCCTGGTCTGGAGATGGTGGGAGGGAGGCTCTAAGTAGGGGCTTCCCTCCAGTCTGGGCTGAGACGTTTTTGGTGAGAACAAAGGACTGGTGTTACTGAAGACATGAAGGGATTTCCTTTACTTAAATGTCTTCACACCTTCGAGTGAACCACCTGATCTGCTTCCTGAGTTAGTTATAAGGGGACAAACTCTCCTTCAGGCTCCTAAGAGATCCCTAAGCAAGTACTAAATGGTTGTTTTTGAGTGAATCTCATTATCGCAGTGTGCCTTGTTCCGAGCAGTTATGGACAAAGGACCTAAGCTAGTTGAATCCCGGAAGTAGCAGAAAAGACAGTGTGATTTGATTCCACTGTCCCAGGGCATCCCTCCCACCAAGAGATACAGGGGATGAAGTGTTTATGGTCTGGGACTCAGCCAAACATTTCAGGCCAGGTTCTTCCATCCAACCTACTACTGCCCCTATGGAAACAGAAAGGCTCTTGAGTTGGCAGCTAAGATCTAACGCCTTTCTTATCTGTATGCCAATTTGCTGTTATCTGCCAGTCCCACCATATTGTTCTTGCAATTGCAGCTGTGTTGATTGCTCAGTTTCTTGTGCAACTTGACTCTGATTAGCTGTTCCTGACAACCTGCATGCCATATTTGAGGAAATCTGTTTCAATGTATGTGGAGAAATATCCCATGTCTCTGTTCTCGCCTGTCCCCAGGGCTGAGCTGGGTTTGTCTTATGGGTGCTGCTGGACTCCAGAACCTCTTGGTTCCCTCTTGTATTTACATGCTAATTTGCTGCCATTCATTGATCTTATGGACCATCTGGTGGTATTTCACCTTTACTTAAGCATCTTTGCGCTTGAGTGGTGTCTCCTAATCCTTGCCTCCCACCCAGTGCTCCCTCTAAGCTGATTTAGTGCAAGCTGGCTCACAGAATTTTAGCCTCCGGCTCACACATTTCTGTCTTAGCTCTGGAGAAATGGCCCCAAAGCAAAGTAACCTATGCAGTCGCTCACAACTTCAGTGCCAGGAGCTCACAAAGTAGAATTTCTGCTCATGAGACTTGACAGCTTAGAGGGAGCACTGCTCCCACCCTCTCTTTTCCTGTAAGGAGGACCAGGGGAGATTCCCCTCCCACATCAGCTGTATCTGAAGAAGTGTGCTTGCACGCAGAAGCTTATACCCAGAATACAACTTTGTTGGTCTTAAAGGTGCCCAAACAGATACCTGTTTTGACTGCCAGCTGCCAACTTCTTTTCTTGTCTTCCTTTCTCTTGATGTTGAATAAAAATCAGCCCTTTTTAAAGAATCAACTCACTGTTTTGTGGGGAAATGCTGCACCCACCTTCAATCTGTGCACACTGAGGCCGAGGTCCCAAGAGGCCCAGAGTTGGGATTGCATGAGTGCCTGGCCCCATATCCAGGCTCCTACAGAGTCTCAGTATGAGGAAAGAGGGATGAGTCTTGACCCCATACAATACCCCTCTTTGCCGCTCCCATTGCTTGCCTGTGTGTGTGTTTCTGGAGGGACAGTCAGTCTGGCTCAGAGTGAGATCCAGATGGGCAGCCGTGTTAGTCTGTCTGCAGCAGCAGAAAAGGGTGAGAGTACAGGAGCGCCTTCAAGACTAACAGGATTTGTGGCAGGGCATGACCGTCAAGAGTCACGGTGAGCAGAAGAAGTAGTGAGTGGTGAGTCACGAAAGCTCAGCCCCGCCACAAATTTTATTATTTTATTATTCATTAAATTTTATTATTCATTAGGGTGCTCTTTTCAGCTGGTTTGGAATGGTTGAACTGATGAGCAGACAAAAGAGGTCTAATTTTGTGGGTTTCCCCCCTGATAAACAGGTCCTCCGATCGCCAAACCTGATCTCATATCCCAGCTGGAAGAAGAGAAAGAGCTGTTTCTCCTGGACTGTGATGGATTGGCAGGTAGGGGGGCTTCAGAGGTCTGTCTTGGGACTGGGCGTGGCCTGCACTTCCTTCCAAGGGCTGGAGAATTTCACTGGCTTTGCTTGTTCTTGCAGTTTGTCCTGCAAGGGCTTCGGGGAATAGCGGATGCTGAAATGGTGCCTGTAGATCTTCAACCCAGGACAAGAGGCGGTTTCCTTCTGCCTCCTCTGATGGCCCTTTTGCCAAGTCCAGCTCAGTGTTGTCCACTCTGGAGGGAGAGTTTTCCAGAGCAGGGTGTTGGCCAGCCCTCTTTTGCCTGCAATCCCTTGATCTGGAGATTCCAGGCCTTGATCCTGGCTCTCTGGGCCTGCAAAGCAGAAAATATGTGCTTTATGGTAGAGTTGTGACTCAAAGGAACCCCAGACTGCTGTCCTGGCCCTGGACATGGAGCAGGGTTGCACGAGATTGTGAAAGTTCTGGTGCCTGCAATACGCAGATATAAAATCCAGCCTCTTGCAGGGGAAGTCTTGGTTTGGTGTAGTGGTTAAGTGTGCGGACTCTTATCTGGGAGAACCGGGTTTGATTCCCCACTCCTCCACTTGGGTCATCCATAGCTATTGCAGGAGTTGGAAAGGTCTCTGAGCCCCACCCACCTCACAGGGTGTTTTTTTGGGAGGGAGGAAGGTAAAGGTCTTTGTACGCTTCTCTGAGACTCTGAGATTCAGAGTGAAAGGAGGGGTATAAATCCAATATCATCTTCTTTCTTTCTTTCTTTCTTTCTTTCTTTCTTTCTTTCTTTCTTTCTTTCTTTCTTTCTTTCTTTCTTTCTTTCTTTCTTTCTTTCTTTCTTTCTCTCTCTCTCTCTCTCTCTCTCTCTCTTCTGATTAATACACAATTGCATGTTGACTGGAACTACCCACCAGGTCTCTTCACATGTCCTTATGTTCATTAGTGGTGATCACATACACCTCTCAGCTAAAAGCCATCCAGTGAATCATGCTGGATGATGACACGCTTCTCTCACAGGCATTGGTATGCAGACCTTTTCTTCCCTCTTGCCTGTAAACAGCTTCAAACCCAGAACAAAGCCCTTCCTAACCTGGATACAGAATCTGAGTCCAGAGCCTGCCAAAACTCTGTCTCCAAGTTCACTCGGACACCACCATCACAAGACCCAACCACACCAGCCGTACCATCTCTGGTACATTCACATGTGATCTCCCGAGGTTGTATATGCCAGCAAATGGCAGCGATGGCCTTCCACTCTGTTTGTCAGACAAGCAATCCAATCCCTACACAAAAGAACAAATGGGATGAAGGGTGGCAGCCCTTAAACAGAGAAGTGTAAAGCAGAAATTAAAAAGCACAATTGCTGAAATCAAATTTATCCACAAATTCAGAACAATGGACGCCCCAGGACTGAACAGGGATACAGGACTCTTATATCACAAATGCTAATTTTCTGTCCCTAATTATTTTTTTTGTTCTAATCTAGCTAAATTACGGTGTGCGTGGTACTTATGTATTCTGAATTTCCTTTTTCTAATACCTCTCCCACTCCTGACAGGGATACAAAGGGTGAGAGATCTCCATTCTGATTTAAGTATGGGGGAGCGAGTCTTGACACTTTGTATTTGTGGAAAGTGCCAAATCATCCAACCAGGTATCCTTTTCTTTCAGCAGGAGACGTGTGGCAGTCAGCGAATGAAGAAGAAGAACACTCACCAATGGTGAACAAGGATACACATTCAGATGCGAAAGAGAAGTTTGAATCTTTGGATGCACCAAGGAAGAAGGAGAGAAAACACCCACCGAAAGGGAAGAATAATTCCAGTCTTTTAGAGGGGGATGAGTCTCTACAGCAAAAGAGATGTCAAGTAGGGAGCAGGAATGAGAGCACTGCAAGAGGAGAACATTTAACTGAAGTATCAGTTATTCCTGTTCAACAAAAGATGTGCAACAGAATGAAAATATATAAATGCCTGGAGTGTGGGAAAAGCTTCAGTCGCAGTTCCACTCTTGCTTCCCATGAAAGAATTCACACAGGGGAAAAACCGTATAAATGCCTGCAGTGTGGGAAAAGCTTCAATCGCAGTTCTAACCTTAGTGTCCATCAAAAAATTCACACAGGGGAAAAACCTTATACATGCCTGGATTGTGGTAAAAGCTTCAGTCAGAGTTCACAGCTTAGTGTCCATCAGAAAATTCACACTGGAGAGAAACCCTATAAATGTCTGGAGTGTGGGAAAAGCTTTAGTAATAGTTTTGCTCTTACTACCCACGGAAGAATTCACACAGGGGAGAAACCATATAAATGCCTGGAGTGTGGGAAAAGCTTCAGTCGCAGTTCCACTCTTGCTTCCCATGAAAGAATTCACACAGGGGAAAAACCGTATAAATGCCTGCAGTGTGGGAAAAGCTTCAATCGCAGTTCTAACCTTAGTGTCCATCAAAAAATTCACACAGGGGAAAAACCTTATACATGCCTGGATTGTGGTAAAAGCTTCAGTCAGAGTTCACAGCTTAGTGTCCATCAGAAAATTCACACTGGAGAGAAACCCTATAAATGTCTGGAGTGTGGGAAAAGCTTTAGTAATAGTTTTGCTCTTACTACCCACGGAAGAATTCACACAGGGGAGAAACTGTATACATGCCTGGAGTGTGGGAAAAGCTTCACTCACAGGTCCAGTCTTACTTCCCACCGAAGAATTCACACAGGGGAGAAACCGTATACATGCCTGGAGTGTGGAAAAAGCTTCAATCGCAGTTCTAACCTTAGTGTCCATCAGAAAATTCACACTGGAGAGAAACCCTATAAATGCCTGGAGTGTGGGAAAAGCTTCAGTCAGAGTTCTGCTCTTACTACCCACCGAAGAATTCACACAGGGGAGAAACCGTATACATGCCTGGAGTGTGGGAAAAGCTTCACTGACAGTTCCAGTCTTACTTTCCACCGAAGAATTCACACGGGGGAAAAACCGTATACATGCCTGGAGTGTGGAAAAAGCTTCAATCGCAGTTCTAACCTTAGTGTCCATCAGAAAATTCACACTGGAGAGAAACCCTATAAATGCCTGGAGTGTGGGAAAAGCTTCAGTCAGAGTTCTGCTCTTACTACCCACCGAAGAATTCACACAGGGGAGAAACCGTATCCATGCCTGGAGTGTGGGAAAAGCTTCCCTGACAGTTCCAGCCTTACTTCTCACCGAAGAATTCACACAGGGTAGAAGCCATACAATGCCTGGAGTGTTCAAGAAGCTTCAGTTACAATTCATTCCTTAGTTTCCATCTGAAAATTCACACAGGGGAGAAACCATATAAATGCCTGGAGTGTGGAAAAAGCTTCACTCAAAGTTCCACTCTTCCTTCTCACCAAAGAATTCACACGGGGGAGAAACCATATAAATGCTTGGAGTGTGGGAAAAACTTCACTCAAAACTCTGCTGTTGCTTCCCACCAAAGAATTCACACAGGGGAGAAACCATATACGTGCCTGGAGTGTGGTAAAAGCTTCAGGCAGAAGTCAAAACTGACTTCCCACCAAAGGATACACACAGAAACCATATAACAGCATAATGCAGGGGTGGCCAACAGTTGCTCTCCAGATGTTTTTTGCCTACAACTCCTATCAGCCCCAACCAGCAATGTTTCTGCATTGTGTTTTTTTCATAATCTCTGTAAAGTTCAGTTCTTCATCAGGAAAAGTACCATAAGATCAGAGCTGCCTCTCAGCCTCGACAGTTCATTAGTGCTGAAGGAACAGGAGGTTTATTTCTTGTGAATTATGATCAACTGCTGTCTGACGTTTGAAAAACTTATTTTAAAAATGTAATGCATTTATCAAGATATGCTGTATTCCATCTAGTATAGTTACTCTTTTGCAGAATGCATTTTGGGTCCAAATGTTTGTATTTGGTGGACAATTGCATGTTCAAGTTCAAAAGTTTTGTTTCTCTTTCTCTGTTTCCTCTATCAAAAATGTCACATGAAGGCTCTGATCAGGCTTTCTACTTGTGGCTTCCAGTTGGAAAAGGCCTTCTATTGGGTGAGCATGTCACATGTGCCGGGGTTTCCCATTGTACCTCTCTTTTAGCCCATGATGTTTAGCCCCCTCCCTCCCTGTGGCTCTCAAATATCTGACATTCATGTCTTGTGGCTCTCAAACATAGGATGTTTATTGCATGTGGCTCTTATGTTGGCCATCCCTGATATATCGTATGCCCCCACATTCAAGGGACTCTCTCCTTCTAGGGAGCATGTGCTGGGTCCTTGTTCAAAGAGCAGTTCTCGGGCCTGTTGCTCAAAAACCAATTGTCTCCTGGACAATCATACAGGCAGAAACAGAACATCACTATGCTCTGACACCTTTAAGACCAACAAAGTATTATTCAAAGAAGAAGATTGGGGGGAGGGAGAGGTGAAAAGAAAGCAACTTTAACTTTAAATGCATTCTTCAAGCCACCGGCTGGCTTGTCTTGGAGAAGTGCTGTAAAGAGACAGATGCCTTCTCCAAGCCAGCTGACGGTGCAGTGGGGGCTTTGAGAGCCACACAATATGTGTGAAAGAGCCACAGTTCGGCCACCCCTGTTCTAATCCATTTCCCTCACTCAGATAGATTGGCCGGTTGAGGGGAGAGATGTGGGCTAAAGGCTCCTGAGTCTTGAAAGCTGAAATCCAGGATCTTGAACTGTGCTCTGAATCCAGCCTGGAGAGAGGTTGACTCCAGGGACTGGCACAGGAAATGTGTGTGGAGCAAAAATGGATTCCCAATGTTTGTCTTTCTCTCCCGCCCAGGTCAGTGGAAAGACACCCTTGAGGCCTCTTCCGCCATCTTCTCTGTGTGCTGAAGGGAAAAGGGCCGCCATGCAGCCAGCTCAGGTACGGGGGGAGGCAGGATCTCTGGGGAAACGTGGGGCAGGCAGTAGGGATGCTTCTCTGTTCAGATGATCGGGCTCCTTCCCCTTGATTCTCGTGTTCTCTGTTGGGAAGGCAGAAAAAAGGTCACCCCCCTGTCTAGGGTGGTTTCTGTAGACAAGCAGGACAATTGGAACATTCCTTCTGATTGGGTCCAAATCCAGATGGCTTCATAGCAATACTGAATTTTCCCATCGAAAAGTATTTGGTCCGTTATCATATGGCCGTCATTGGCCTCTTCTCCTCAATGCTGGTTGCCCCCTGTGGCTGAGGAGACCCCTCTGGTTCCAAAATGCTCCCTGGAGGGCTGGAGGTGGGGGGAGATGTCCCTTTGGGGCTCCTCTTACCACCTCTTTCTGCTGCTCTTCTACTATGAATTGGCTCTCTGTGTTTGTTGCTCCCCCCCCACCCCCATGGCCAGCTTTCCAGTGATGTAACAAAATGCTTCCTTCTCCTTCTTGCAGGCGGGGGTGTCCTTCGAAGAGTTGGCCGTGATTTTCACCCCGGGGGAGTGGAGCCTGCTGCGCCCAGCCCAGAGAGCTCTGTACAAGGAAGTCATGCTGGAGAATTTTGGGAACGTGGCCTCTCTCAGTAAGTATCCGTTTCTCCTTCTTTCCGTGAGGAGTGACTGTGAGGTGTTCCTTAGGGAGGAAGGAGGAGGTCAGGCGGCCTGCCCTGGTCCCATTGGTGGTCTCTGCCCCCCTCCGCTCTCCTCCCTCTGGTGTGGGCAGGGCTCTGTGCTCTCCTTGCAGAGAGGGAGCCCCTGCCTGGCACTTCTGGGCCTGAACCCCCTGAGAGGGCATCGGAAGAGGTGCCAAGAGAGGCCTGGTCTGGAGATGGTGGGAGGCTTTAAGTAGGGGCTTCCCTCCAGTCTGGGCTGAGATGTGGCTGCTGCCTCTGCTGTCATTTCAGTTCCCAGCTGGCCTCTCCATCTCAGCTTGGCATGGAACAGGCACATGACTGCCAGTGTTATGCCAGCACCCCTCTCGTTGCCTAGCGCCTCAGACTGCCCCAGAAAATAGCAAAAATTTTCGCTTAAATCCTTTCCCCCACAAAAGCTTATACCCGGAATAAAACTTTGTTGGTCTTAAAGGTGCCCAAATAGATACCTGTTTTGACTGCCAGCTGCCAACTTCCTTTCTTGTCTTCCTTTCTCTTAATGTTGAATAAAAATCAGCTCTTTTTAATGAATTACCTCACTTTTTGGGGGGGAAATGCTGCATCCACCTTCAATCTGTGCACACAGAGGCTGAAGTCTCAAGAGGCCCAGAGTTGGGGACACATGAGTGCCTGGCCCCATATCCATGCTCCTACAGAGTCTCAGTATGAGGAAAGAGGGATGAGTCTTGACCCCATACGATACCCCTCTTTGCCGCTCCCATTGCTTGCCTGTGTGTGTTTCTGGAGGGACAGTCAGTCTGGCTCAGAGTGAGATCCAGATGGGCAGCCGTGTTAGTCTGTCTGCAGCAGCAGAAAAGGGCGAGAGTCCAGGAGCACCTTCAGGACTAAGATGATTTGTGGCAGGGCATGACCGTCAGGAGTCACGGTGAGCAGAAGAAGTAGTGAGTGGTGAGTCACGAAAGCTCAGCCCCTGCCACAAATTTCATTATTTTATTGTTTATTATTCATTAAATTGTATTATTCATTAGGGTGCTCTTTTGAACTGGTTTGGAATGGTTGAATTGATGAGCACACAAAAGAGGTCTAATTTTGTGGGTTTCCCCCCTGATAAACAGGTCCTCCGATCGCCAAACCTGATCTCATATCCCGGCTGGAAGAAGACAAAGAGCCGTTTCTCCTGGACTGTGATGGATTGGCAGGTAGGGGGGCTTCAGAAGTCAGTCTTGGGACTGGGTGTGGCCTGCGCTTCCTTCCAAGGGCTGGAGAATTTCATTGGCTTTGCTTGTTCTTGCAGTTTGCCCTGCAAAGGGCTTGGGGCAATAGCGGATGCTGAAATGGTGCCTGTAGATCTTCAGCCCAGGACAAGAGGCGATTTCCTTCTGCCTCCTCTGATGGCCCTTTTGCCAAGTCCAGCTCAGTGTTGTCCGCTCTGGAGGGAGAGTTTTTCAGAGCAGGGTGTTGGCCAGCCCTCTTTTGCCTGCCATCCCTTGATCTAGAGATTCCAGGCCTTGATGCTGCCTCTCTGGGCCTGCAAAGCAGAAAATATGTGCTTTATGGTAGAGTTGTGACTCAAAGCAACCCCAGACTTCTGTCCTGGCCCTGGGCATGGAGCAGGGTTGCACGTGATTGTGAAAGTTCTTGCGCCTACAAGACTTGGTTTGGTGTAGTGGTTAAGTGTGCGGACTCTTATCTGGGAGAAACGGGTTTGATTTCCCACTCCTCCACTTGCAGCTGCTGGAATGGCCTTGGGTCAGCCATAGCTCTGGCAGAGCTGTCCTTGAAAGGGTAGCTGCTGTGAGAGCTCTCTCAGCCCCAACCACCTCTGTCTGTTGTCAGGGGTGGAAGATAAAGGAGATTGTAGGCTTCTCAAAGCCTCTGAGCTTCAGAGTGAAGGGAGGGGTATAAATCCAATATCTTTGTTTCTCTCTTTCCACCATCACAAGACCTAACCACACCAGCCGTACCATCTCTGGTACATTCACATGTGATCTCCCGAGGTAGTATATGCCAGCAAATGGCAGCGATGGCCTTCCACTCTGTTTGTCAGACCAACAATCCAATCCCTACACTAAAGAACGAATGGGCCGAAGAGCGGCAGCCCTTAAACAGAGAAGTGTAAAGGAGAAATTAAAAAGCACAATTGCTGAAATCAAATTTATCCACAATTCAGAACAGTGGACCCCCCCCAGGACTGAACAGGGATACAAGACTCTTATCTCACAAATGCAAATCTTCTGCCCCTAATTATTTCTCTTTTGTTCTAATCTAGCTAATTACGTTGTGCATGGTACTTCTGCATCCTAAATTTCTTTTTTGTAATACCTCTCCCACTTCTGACAGGGATACTAAGGCTGAGAGATCTCCATTCTGATTTAAGTATGGGGGAGCGAGTCTTGACAGTTTGTATTTGTGGAAAGTGCCAAATCATCCAACCAGGTATCCTTTTCTTTCAGCTGGAGACTTGTGGCAGTCAGCTAATGATGAAGAAGAACACTCACCGATGGTGAACAAGGATACACATTCAGATGCGAAAGAGAAGTTTGAATCTTTGGATGCACCAAGGAAGGAGGATGGAAAACACCCATCCAAAGGGAGGAATAATTCCAGTCTTTTAGAGATGGATGCGTCTCTACAGCAAAAGAGATGTCAAGTAGAGAGCAGGAATGAGAGCACTTCAAGAGAACATTTCACTGAAGTATCAGTTATTCCTGTTCAACAAAAGACGTGCAAAAGAATGAAAATATATAAATGCCTGGAGTGTGGGAAAAGCTTCACTGGCAGTTCCACTCTTACTTCCCACCGAAGAATTCACAGAGGGGAAAAACCGTATACATGCCTGGAGTGTGGAAAAAGCTTCAGTCACAGTTCACACCTTAGTGTCCATCAGAAAATTCACACTGGAGAGAAACCCTATAGATGCCTGGAGTGCGGGAAAAGCTTCAGTTGCAGTTCCACTCTTACTTCCCACCGAAGAATTCACACAGGGGAAAAACCGTATACATGCCTGGAGTGCGGAAAAAGCTTCACTCACAGTTCACACCTTAGTGTCCATCAGAAAATTCACACTGGAGAGAAAACCTATCAATGTCTGGAGTGTGGGAAAAGCTTCAGTCAGAGTTCACACCTTAGTGTCCATCAGAAAATTCACACTGGAGAGAAAACCTATCAATGTCTGGAGTGTGGGAAAAGCTTCACTCACAGTTCACACCTTAGTGTCCATCAGAAATTCACACTGGAGAGAAAACCTATCAATGTCTGGAGTGTGGGAAAAGCTTCAGTCAGAGTTCACACCTTAGTGTCCATCAGAAAATTCACACTGGAGAGAAAACCTATCAATGTCTGGAGTGTGGGAAAAGCTTCAGTCAGAGTTCACACCTTAGTGTCCATCAGAAAATTCACACTGGAGAGAAACCCTATCAATGTCTGGAGTGTGGGAAAAGCTTCAGTCAGAGTTCAAGCCTTAGTGTCCATCAGAAAATTCACACTGGAGAGAAACCCTATCAATGTCTGGAGTGTGGGAAAAGCTTCAGTCAGAGTTCAAGCCTTAGTGTCCATCAGAAAATTCACACTGGAGAGAAACCCTATAAATGCCTGGAGTGTGGGAAAAGCTTCACTGGCAGTTCCAGTCTTACTTCCCACCGAAGAACTCACACAGGGGAAAAACCATATACATGCTTGGAATGTGGAAAAAGCTTCACTGAAAGTTCCACTCTTACTTCTCATCAAAGAATTCACACAGGGGAGAAACCATATAAATGCTTGGAGTGTGGGAAAAGCTTCACTCACCACTCTGCTCTTTCTTCCCACCAAAGAATTCACACAGGGGAGAAACCATGTACATGCCTGGAGTGTGGTAAAAGCTTCAGGCAGAAGTCAAACCTGAGTTCCCACCAAAGGATACACACAGAAACCATATAACAGCTTAATGCAAGGGTGGCCAACGGTAGCTCTCCAGATGTTTTTTGCCTACAACTCCCATTGGCCCCAGCCAGCATCGCTGATGGCTTGGACAGATGGAAGTTGTAGGCAAAAAACATCTGGAAAAACATCAATGGACAAGGAGGTGGAATGCTCAGAATGGTTCAGGAGCTGTGCTCCTGTAAGCTCAGAGTTCAGTCAGAATGCACCCCTTACTTCCCACCAATGCACATGCACGAGAGAGGATATTCATAATTTCCATTCAATTTATGAATGTTTCTGCATTGTGTTTTTTTCATAATCTCTGTAAAGTTCAGTTCTTCATCAGGAAAAGTACCAAAAGATCAGAGCTGCCGCTCAGCCTCAGCAGTTCATTAGTGCTGAAGAAACAGGAGGTTTATTTCTTGTGAATTCTGATCAACTTCTGTCTGACGTCTGAAAAACGTGTTTTAAAAATGTATTGCAGTTATCAAGACATGTTGTTTTCCATCTAGTATAGTTACTCTTTTGCAGAATCCATTATTGGTCCAAGTGTTTGTATTTGGTGGACAATTGCATGTTCAAGTTCAAAAGTTTTATTTCTTTTTCTCTGTCTCCTCTATCAAAAATGTCACATGAAGGGTCTGATCAGGCTCTCTACTAGTGGCTTCCAGCTGGAAAAGGCCTTCTATTGGGTGAGCATGTCACATGTGCCGGGCTTCCCATTGTACCTCGCTTTTTGCCTATGAAGTTTAAAACTGAGTTGCCAAAATCTTAGGGAACTGTAATGCTTATCTGTTTTGCTAAGTTTGAGAATGTTATTAGACCCAATTTTTTACTGTCTCCTCTTTTCTGTACTTGTATGATTTAACTTTCACCTGTTCATCAAAGTGTTGCCTAATAAAGAGGATGCTTTATTTTAAATAAAACCATGATCCCTAAGAGGTTCTCTGTTTTTTCTGCTGACACAAGGTGTGAAGTCTCAGCTTGACTATTTCATTGCACTGGCAGAGATAAGTCTCTGAGAAAGTTTGCTCTGTTAAACCCTCACGGGGTGATTCTGCTTGAATTGGTGTTCTTAGCAGGCTGGATTGAAGGGATTGGCCATCGCATGCACAGCCCATCACAGCCTGCACCCCTCGTACCTGCAGGACCGCCTCTTCCACCTCTGCTCCTCCAGGACAGGTGGGCTCCTCTGAGCAGGTGCTCCCTTGCAACTGGGCAGACTCCGCAACTGCCTGTCCTTGTGCCGTCTATGTTGTGCCCAAAGCCTGGGGGAAGGGCCTGCTAGGGGAGCTCCCAAAAGCTGCCGTTCACTTGGATTTCTGCAAGTGATGGGATGAAATGTATTCAGGAACACATTTTGGTAAAGGGCCGGAGTCTGTGATCTGTACTACGATGTCCAGTATGTACGGCCGTAAGCACAAGCCTTCTATGTAACTCCTGTACTGTCAAATGAGACATGTAGAAGCCTATGTTTGGCTTCAGCTCTTTTCCCTCAAATTTTCTGCTCATTTTCTCCTTTATTTAATGTTGTAATCCCAACTTCTGTTATATTGTTTCCTGGATGTCCCATTCCCGTTGATGTAAATTGTCTAATGCTGGGTAATCCAACAGTCTCAGTGAAAAAGACAAACCCCAAAATCCCACGGAGATAGATCAAGATGGGTAGCCTTGTTTGTCTCTCTGTAGCAGTAGAAAAGAGTCCAACACTGGCGAAATTTGTGGCAGGCGAGGAGTTTTTGTCTCTGAAGAAGTGAGCAGAGACTCATCTGCAGATTTAATCAGTATTCACACTCTCATCCCGATCATAGATAAAAAGATTGAATAGTATGTTTCCCAACCAGTTCCCTACCCACCTAACTATCCTAGAGTTTAGTCCGCAGTCCTCTAGTTTACCCATCAGAACACCACGGGGAACCCTGTCAAAAGCTTTCCTGAAATCGGGGTCTGTAGATGAGCTGTTATTCTAGGAGACCTCCAGGGCTCACCTGGAGGCTGGCATCCCTGTCAGGCAACCCCCCCCCCCCCCGCAATTACCAGAGATTTATTATATTCATCCCTTTGAAATTGGCCTGACCCATTATTGAGAGCTATCATAATTTATTTCACTTATTCTCCCTTTTCTCAGAGGCTGTTCTTGCATTTTCCCTGCTGGTTCCCTTGAAGGGCCGAAATTGTCTCTAAGTGGGGATTCTTTGGGGGCTTTTTTGTGTGGCATTATTCACCACTGTGGTGTGATGGTTCCCTTTTTTGAGGGGGGAGCAATTCCTGACACAGTGCGGGGGGGGAAACTGGGGGGAAATCAGTGCCATATTATACCTGATTACCTCCCTACCACCACCTTTCCTCTTTCCTTTTTCAAAATGAGCCTTGTCTTGGAGGGTGAGAGAGAGAGATGGATTCCTAGAGAAGCACATGGTGTGGCTTACACTGAAAGGGGGCAGCCATTTTGACTTCCATCGATTGCAAAAAACCCCACCTCTCAGTCAAATGCAGGCTTCTACTTCAATGGGTGGGAGGGAATCTGGTGAGCTCCATGAGGCTTTGGAGGAGGGAATTGTGGGCTGGGGGCTGCACTGCAAGCCCCAAAGTGGGAGAAAGGAGGGGGGATGTAGCAGGGGTTGAAGGAGAGCACCCCCAGTGTATTCCTTGCCTCCCTGGGGACACCCCTCCCTCCTCCAGTGAGGACCGCTTGTCCCCGTAGTGCAGAGCCAGGTGGTTCCTGTAGCGGACTGGAGTGCAGGATCCGAATCTGCACCTTGGGATGCTCATTTCGGAAGGAGTGAAGAGTTGACAGCCGCACAGCTAGCAACCTTTTGCTCAGGGGGCACAAGGGGGTCTGCTCTTATGTCACTGGGTGGAGCTGTCACACCCTGCTTATACTTAGAAATAACCAAACATTAATAATAAATACAAGTGGTGTATTGCATAAAATGTTTCAGGGTTATTATTATTGTTACAAATAAATAACAATATTTCAGATTTGTTATAATTCATAACAGTAGTAGTCAACTCCAAAGTAAGGTCTGGACCACCATATATCACAGGGGCGGCCAGATGTGGCTCAGGACCAACTTATGGCTCTTTCACACATATTGTGTGGCTCACAAAGCCGACACTTCCCCCATTCATAAACGTGGAGAAGGCATTTCTGTCTTTAAAACACAACCCCAAGCCAACCAAGCTAGCAGCTTAGAGAATGCATTTAAAGTTGCTTTCTTTCCACCTCTCCCTTCCCCCCAATCTATAAAATATCAAACAATCAAATAAAATATCCTCAAGTCCTGCTTATAAGGAAAAGACAGGCTGGGGCAACTGTTACTGAACGGCCATGCAGAGCCAAGATTCATTGAGTTGAAATAGACCTGTAAAATCAATGAATGGCAGCAGATTAGCACATAATTGCAACAGGTAACAGGGATGTGAGAATGAAACCAGGATCCTGCAGAATCCCCAACCCGAATGAAAGTCATCCCAGGACCAGGGGACATGTGATAACAGACTCTCAGCATGTACACACTTCTTCACATACATTGAAACAGATTTCCTCAAATATTACATTTCAGTGCTAAATGAGGATTAACACACTTCAGAAATGCTTCCGTTCCTTATACCAAACTGAGTTTCCGGAATTTAAAATCCTTCACAAGCACAATTGACAGCACATGGCAACTTTGCATCCTGACTTCTTTCTTTTAAATAGTCCTTGTATCCTTTTATATGGATATTACAAAGATCCCATTCAAATTCTGTCTGAACAGAATTTACCTGGGCCTGCCTATACAAATTTCCCCCCCAAGAAAAAGAGAAGACCCTTCCCCAGCATTTCTTGTTACACTATTAGGGCTCTCCCACCTCATTCCCAGAATATTCTCCTAAGAAATCTGTTGGGGGGGGGAGGGCAGGCAGGAGGGTGTTGCTGCCCCCAGAGAAGAGGAGGGAGGAGGGGTTGGCAGAGTTTGAGGGGAAAATGTTTCCAGGGGAGGAGAGGGTTGGATGAATAAGGGCCCTCGTGTGATTTCTTTCTTTCTTATTTGCATTTATACCCTGCCCTCCCCAGTCAGTCAGTCAGGTAGATCTGTTCCAAAGTTTTTTGATATCAGTAGGAGCTGTACTCCCCAGGCAAGCCCGAAGTCCAGACTAAAGAAAAATACATTTTATGCCTATCACCGGCTGCAAGTCCCTTCCCTGTCCTCTCATTGGATGAGAGAGCAAGGTTTCCAACAGGGGTGGCCAAACCGTGGCTCAGGAGCCACACGTGGCTCTTTCACGCATATTGTGTGGCTCTTGAAGCCCCCCCACCCACCCTATTGGCTGGCTTGGAGAAGGCATCTCTCTCTTTGAATCACTTCTCCGAGCCAAGCCAGACAGTGGCTTGGAGACTGCATTTGAAGTTGCTTTCTTTCCCCCTCCCAGCCTCCCTCCATCTGTTTGCTGCCTTCCTTCCTGAATGTCGTGTAGCTCTCACACATCTGACATTCACATCTTGTGGCTCTCAGACATCTGACATTTATTCTATGTGGCTCTTACGTTAAGCAAGTTTGTCCACCCCGGTTTACAATTTCCAGGCCGCCCACTACACATTAGCTCCTTAATATGATCCCCACCCTCACCATAACATTGTATGACCATGTAAATGAAGCAATTGCTTATGCTGGGTGTGGAGAAACGCCATCTTAGTCAATGTTGGTGCTTCATTGGGAGGGATCACTAAACTGCCAAGCAGGCTTGGGCCTAGCCTTCCCCTCACTCCCCCCTCCCTTCCAGAGCCAAACCAACAACTCTAGGGGGAAAGCCTCCTAGAGAGGCAGGAAGTTCTTTTGTTCTTGGCATGTGTTAGCCTATTTACGCAAAATGAGGCCCCCAGGCAGCCAGACAAAGTAAGTCATCCAAAAGGCAGGGCGTGTTTAGATCAGGGACAGTAGGATGCGTTTATAACCACATTTTCTTTGTCATGCTGTTTGCTGTGCGGGGGCTGTGCTGTGCTAACTTTTCATAGGCAACTGTTTTTGTTTTGTTCTTCTGTTCTGTTCTTTTTCTCTTTTAATTAAATATTTTTACTGTTTTAAATGCTGGCAGTCCATCTCTGTACCACATAGATCCCCAACCGCCTTAGACCATGCTGTTTTAAGAAGGGGGCCCCGGGGAAGGGGGAAGGCATGCAGTTGGATAAGGTGCCAATCCTCCAGGGGTTCCCCAAAGAAGTGCTGAGGTCTCTGAAACCCAAGTACAGGGTGGCAGAGGACCTTGAGGCCTGGCCTCATAGCTGGAGAGGGGGATTGGGAGTCCTGTTCCTCTCAAGATGAACCCCTAGACTGAGCAGGTGGTGGCAGCGAGCCCAAGGGGCAGGAGGAGAAATAGCTCCCTCCAGGAGTTGGCGACTCCATAGGGAGCTGACGGGACTGGGTCTGAAGGCTGAATCGGGCCGGTTTCGTCACACTGGGCATGCAAATGCATATTCATAAATCCATTAAGCATGCTCAGTAGGTGTCCACTGCCTTTAAGTCTTCATCTGTACTCCACATTTCTGTCTGCCAAGACCTCTGGTCCCTTATCTGCAACCTTGGAGGCATAAATTTTGCTAATAATGTCGCCATAACTTTGGAATCTCCTTTGTTAAAATACCTCTTTTTACCAATTAACTGCTGGCTGGGTGTTAACCTTTTCCATTCACTTGTCTCACTTCAGCTCAGATTTCTAATCCAGGTGTAGCCAAACGTGCTTAATGTAAGAGCCACAAAGAATAAACGTCAGATATCTGAGAACCCACAAGACATGAACATTAGATGCTTGAGTGCCGCAAAACAGGAAGGAAGGAAGGGAAATAGATTGGGGGGAGGGAGAGGTGAAAAGAAAGCAACTTTAACTTTAAATGCATTCTCCAAGCTACCGGATGGCTTGTCTTGGCGAAGTGATGTAAAGAGACAGATGCCTTCTCCAAGCTAGCTGACGGTGCAGTGGGGGCTTTGAGAGTCACACAATATGTGTGAAAGAGCCACAGTTCGGCCACCCCTGTTCTAATCCATTTCCCTCACTCAGATAGGATGGCCGGTTGAGGGGAGAGATGTGGGCTAAAGGCTCCTGAGTCTTGAAAGCTGAAATCCAGGATCTTGAACTGTGCTCTGAATCCAGCCTGGAGAGAGGTTGACTCCAGGGACTGGCACAGGAAATGTGTGTGGAGCAAAAATGGATTCCCAACGTTTGTCTTTCTCTCCCGCCCAGGTCAGTGGAAAGACACCCTTGAGGCCTCTTCCGCCATCTTCTCTGTGTGCTGAAGGGAAAAGAGGCACCATGCAGCAAGCTCAGGTACGGGGGGAGGCAGGATCTCTGGGGAAACGTGGGGCAGGCAGTAGGGATGCTTCTCTCTTCAGATGATCGGGCTCCTTCCCCTTGATTCTCGTGTTCTCTGTTGGGAAGGCAGAAAAAAGGTCACCCCCCTGTCTAGGGTGGTTTCTGTAGACAAGCAGGACAATTGGAACATTCCTTTTGATTGGGTCCAAATCCAGATGGCTTCATAGCAATACTGAATTTTCCCATCGAAAAGTATTTGGTCCGTTATCATATGGCCATCATTGGCCTCTTCTCCTCAATGCTGGTTGCCCCCTGTGGCTGAGGAGACCCCTCTGGTTCCAAAATGCTCCCTGGAAGGCTGGAGGTGGGGGGAGATGTCCCTTTGGGGCTCCTCTTACCACCTCTTTCTGCTGCTCTTCTACTATGAATTGGCTCTCTGTGTTTGTTGCTCCCCCCCCACCCCCATGGCCAGCTTTCCAGTGATGTAACAAAATGCTTCCTTCTCCTTCTTGCAGGCGGGGGTGTCCTTCGAAGAGGTGGCCGTGATCTTCACCCCGGGGGAGTGGAGCCTGCTGCGCCCAGCCCAGAGAGCTCTGTACAAGGAAGTCATGCTGGAGAATTATGGGAACGTGGCCTCTCTGGGTGAGGAGCCTTTTCTCTTTCTTGCATGAGGAGTGACTGTGAGGTGTTCCTTAGGGAGGAAGGAGGTGGTCAGGCTGCCTGCCCTGGTCCCATTGGTGGTCTCTGCCCCCTCCGCTCTCCTCCCTCTGGTGTGGGGAGGGCTCTGTGCTCTCCTTGCAGAGAGGTTCCCGCCTCCTGGCACTTCTAGACCTGAACCCCCTGAGAGGGCATCGGAAGAGGTGCCAAGAGAGGCCTGGTCTGGAGCTGGTGGGAGGCTCTAAGTAGGGGCTTCCCTCCAGTCTGGGCTGAGACGTGGCTGCTGCCTCTGCTGTCATTTCAGTTCTCAGCTGGCCTCTCCATCTCAGCTTGGCATGGAACAGGCACATGACTGCCAGTGTCATGCCAGCACCCCTCTCGTTGCCTAGCGCCTCAGACTGCCCCAGAAAATAGCAAAAATTTTCGCTTAAATCCTTCCCCCCACAAAAGCTTATACCCGGAATAAAACTTTGTTGGTCTTAAAGGTGCCCAAATAGATACCTGTTTTGACTGCCAGCTGCCAACTTCCTTTCTTGTCTTCCTTTCTCTTAATGTTGAATAAAAATCAGCTCTTTTTAATGAATTACCTCACTTTTGGGGGGGGAAATGCTGCATCCACCTTCAATCTGTGCACACAGAGGCTGAAGTCTCAAGAGGCCCAGAGTTGGGGACACATGAGTGCCTGGCCCCATATCCAGGCTCCTACAGAGTCTCAGTATGAGGAAAGAGGGATGAGTCTTGACCCCATACAATACCCCTCTTTGCCGCTCCCATTGCTTGCCTGTGTGTGTGTTTCTGGAGGGACAGTCAGCCCACCTCAGAGTTAGATCCAGATGGGCAGCCGTGTTAGTCTGTCTGCAGCAGCAGAAAAGGGCGAGAGTGCAGGAACACCTTCAAGACTAAGAGGATTTGTGGCAGGGCATGACCGTCAGGAGTCACGGTGAGCAGAAGAAGTAGTGAGTGGTGAGTCACGAAAGCTCAGCCCCTGCCACAAATTTCATTATTTTATTGTTTATTATTCATTAAATTGTATTATTCATTAGGGTGCTCTTTTGAACTGGTTTGGAATGGTTGAATTGATGAGCACACAAAAGAGGTCTAATTTTGTGGGTTTCCCCCCTGATAAACAGGTCCTCCGATCGCCAAACCTGATCTCATATCCCGGCTGGAAGAAGACAAAGAGCCGTTTCTCCTGGACTGTGATGGATTGGCAGGTAGGGGGCTTCAGAAGTCAGTCTTGGGACTGGGTGTGGCTTGTGCTTCCTTCCAAGGGCTGGAGAATTTCATTGGCTTTGCTTGTTCTTGCAGTTTGCCCTGCAAAGGGCTTGGGAATAGCGGATGCTGAAATGGTGCCTGTAGATCTTCAGCCCAGGACAAAAGGCGATTTCCTTCTGCCTCCTCTGATGGCCCTTTTGCCAAGTCCAGCTCAGTGTTGTCCACTCTGGAGGGAGAGTTTTTCAGAGCAGGGTGTTGGCCAGCCCTCTTTTGCCTGCAATCCCTTGATCTAGAGATTCCAGGCCTTGATCCTGGCTCTCTGGGCCTGCAAAGCAGAAAATATGTGCTTTATGGTAGAGTTGTGACTCAAAGCAACCCCAGACTTCTGTCCTGGCCCTGGGCATGGAGCAGGGTTGCACGTGATTGTGAAAGTTCTTGCGCCTACAAGACTTGGTTTGGTGTAGTGGTTATTATTTCTCTTTTGTTCTAATCTAGCTAATTACGTTGTGCATGGTACTTCTGCATCCTAAATTTCTTTTTTGTAATACCTCTCCCACTTCTGACAGGGATACAAAGGCTGAGAGATCTCCATTCTGATTAAAGTATGGGGGAGCGAGTCTTGACACTTCGTATTTGTGGAAAGTGCCAAATCATCCAACCAGGTATCCTTTTCTTTCAGCTGGAGACTTGTGGCAGTCAGCTAATGATGAAGAAGAACACTCACCAATGGTGAACAAGGATACACATTCAGATGCGAAAGAGAAGTTTGAATCTTTGGATGCACCAAGGAAGGAGGATGGAAAACACCCACCCAAAGGGAGGAATAATTCCCGTCTTTTAGAGATGGATGAGTCTCTACAGCAAAAGAGATGTCAAGTAGAGAGCAGGAATGAGAGCACTTCAAGAGAACATTTCACTGAAGTATCAGTTATTCCTATTCAACAAAAGATGTGCAAAAGAATGAAAATATATAAATGCCTGGAGTGTGGGAAAAGCTTCACTGGCAGTTCCACTCTTACTTCCCACCGAAGAATTCACAGAGGGGAAAAACCGTATACATGCCTGGAGTGTGGAAAAAGCTTCAGTCACAGTTCACACCTTAGTGTCCATCAGAAAATTCACACTGGAGAGAAACCCTATAGATGCCTGGAGTGCGGGAAAAGCTTCAGTTGCAGTTCCACTCTTACTTCCCACCGAAGAATTCACACAGGGGAAAAACCGTATACATGCCTGGAGTGCGGAAAAAGCTTCACTCACAGTTCACACCTTAGTGTCCATCAGCAAATTCACACTGGAGAGAAACCCTATAGATGCCTGGAGTGCGGGAAAAGCTTCAGTTGCAGTTCCACTCTTCCTTCCCACCGAAGAATTCACACAGGGGAAAAACCGTATACATGCCCGGAGTGCGGAAAAAGCTTCACTCACAGTTCACACCTTAGTGTCCATCAGAAAATTCACACTGGAGAGAAAACCTATCAATGTCTGGAGTGTGGGAAAAGCTTCAGTCAGAGTTCACACCTTAGTGTCCATCAGAAAATTCACACTGGAGAGAAAACCTATCAATGTCTGGAGTGTGGGAAAAGCTTCACTCACAGTTCACACCTTAGTGTCCATCAGAAAATTCACACTGGAGAGAAAACCTATCAATGTCTGGAGTGTGGGAAAAGCTTCAGTCAGAGTTCACACCTTAGTGTCCATCAGAAAATTCACACTGGAGAGAAAACCTATCAATGTCTGGAGTGTGGGAAAAGCTTCAGTCAGAGTTCACACCTTAGTGTCCATCAGAAAATTCACACTGGAGAGAAAACCTATCAATGTCTGGAGTGTGGGAAAAGCTTCAGTCAGAGTTCACACCTTAGTGTCCATCAGAAAATTCACACTGGAGAGAAACCCTATCAATGTCTGGAGTGTGGGAAAAGCTTCAGTCAGAGTTCAAACCTTAGTGTCCATCAGAAAATTCACACTGGAGAGAAACCCTATAAATGCCTGGAGTGTGGGAAAAGCTTCACTGGCAGTTCCAGTCTTACTTCCCACCGAAGAACTCACACAGGGGAAAAACCATATACATGCTTGGAGTGTGGAAAAAGCTTCACTGAAAGTTCCACTCTTACTTCTCATCAAAGAATTCACACAGGGGAGAAACCATATAAATGCTTGGAGTGTGGGGAAAGCTTCACTCACAACTCTGCTCTTTCTTCCCACCAAAGAATTCACACAGGGGAGAAACCATATACATGCCTGGAGTGTGGTAAAAGCTTCAGGCAGAAGTCAAAACTGACTTCCCACCAAAGGATACACACAGAAACCATATAACAGCTTAATGCAAGGGTGGCCAACGGTAGCTCTCCAGATGTTTTTTGCCTACAACTCCCATTGGCCCCAGCCAGCATCGCTGATGGCTTGGACAGATGGAAGTTGTAGGCAAAAAACATCTGGAAAAACATCAATGGACAAGGAGGTGGAATGCTCAGAATGGTTCAGGAGCTGTGCTCCTGTAAGCTCAGAGTTCCGTCAGAATGCACCCCTTACTTCCCACCAATGCACATGCACGAGAGAGGATATTCATAATTTCCATTCAATTTATGAATGTTTCTGCATTGTGTATTTTCATAATCTCTGTAAAGTTCAGTTCTTCATCAGGAAAAGTACCAAAAGATCAGAGCTGCCGCTCAGCCTCAGCAGTTCATTAGTGCTGAAGAAACAGGAGGTTTATTTCTTGTGAATTCTGATCAACTGCTGTCTGACGTCTGAAAAACTTGCTTTAAAAACGTATTGCAGTTATCAAGACATGTTGTTTTCCATCTAGTATAGTTACTGTTTTGCAGAATCCATTATTGGTCCAAGTGTTTGTATTTGGTGGACAATTGCATGTTCAAGTTCAAAAGTTTTATTTCTTTTTCTCTGTCTCCTCTATCAAAAATGTCACATGAAGGGTCTGATCAGGCTCTCTACTAGTGGCTTCCAGTTGGAAAAGGCCTTCTATTGGGTGAGCATGTCACATGTGCCGGGCTTCCCATTGTACCTCGCTTTTTGCCTATGAAGTTTAAAAGTGACTTGCCAAAATCTTAGGGAACTGTAATGCTTATCTGTTTTGCTAAGTTTGAGAATGTTATTAGACCCAATTTTTTACTGTCTCCTCTTTTCTGTACTTGTATGATTTAACTTTCACCTGTTCATCAAAGTGTTGCCTAATAAAGAGGATGCTTTATTTTAAATAAAACCATGATCCCTAAGAGGTTCTCTGTTTTTTCTGCTGACACAAGGTGTGAAGTCTCAGCTTAACTATTTCATTGCACTGGCAGAGATGAGTCTCTGAGAAAGTTTGCTCTGTTAAACCCTCATGGGGTGATTCTTCTTGAATTGGAGTTCTTAGCAGGCTGGATTGAAGGGATTGGCCATTTCACGCACAGCCCATCACAGCCTGCACCCCTCGTACCTGGAGGACCGCCTCTTCCCCCTCTGCTCCTCCAGGACAGGTGGGCTCCTCTGAGCAGGTGCTCCCCTGCAACTGGGCAGACTCCGCAACTGCCTGTTCTTGTGCCGTCTAAGTTGTGCCCAAAGCCTGGGGGAAGGGCCTGCTAGGGGAGCTCCCAAAAGCTGCCGTTCACTTGGATTTCTGCAAGTGATGGGATGAAATGTATTCAGGAACACATTTTGGTAAAGGGCCGGAGCCTGTGATCTGTACTACGATGTCCAGTATGTACGGCCGTAAGCACAAGCCTTCTATGTAACTCCTGTACCGTCAAATGAGACATGTAGAAGCCTATGCTTGGCTTCAGCTCTTTTCCCTCAAATTTTCTGCTCATTTTCTCCTTTTTTAAATGTTGTAATCCCAACTTCTGTTATATTGTTTCCTGGATGTCCCATTCCCGTTGATGTAAATTGTCTAATGCTGGGTAATCCAACAGTCTCAGTGAAAAAGACAAACCCCAAAATTCCACGGAGATAGATCAAGATGGGTAGCCTTGTTTGTCTCTCTGTAGCAGTAGAAAAGAGTCCAACACTGGCGAAATTTGTGGCAGGCGAGGAGTTTTTGTCTCTGAAGAAGTGAGCAGAGACTCATCTGCAGATTTAATCAGTATTCACACTCTCATCCCGATCATAGATAAAAAGATCGAATAGTATGTTTCCCAACCAGTTCCCTACCCACCTAACTGTCCTAGAGTTTAGTCCACAGTCCTCTAGTTTACCCATCAGAACACCACGGGGAACCCTGTCAAAAGCTTTCCTGAAATCTGGGTTTGTAGATGAGCTGTCATTCCGGGAGACCTCCAGGGCTCACCTGGAGGCTGGCATCCCTGTCAGGCAACCCCCCCGGCAATTACCAGAGATTTATTATATTCAACCCTTTGAAATTGGCCTGACCCATTATTGAGAGCTATCATAATTTATTTCACTTATTCCCCCTTTTCTCAGAGGCTGTTCTTGCATTTTCCCTGCTGGTTCCCTTGAAGGGCCCAAATTGTCTCTAAGTGGGGATTCTTTGGGGGCTTTTTTGTGTGGCATTATTCACCACTGTGGTGTGATGGTTCCTTTTTTTGAGGGGGGAGCAATTCCTGACACAGTGAGGAGGGGGAAACTGGGGGGAAATCAGTGCCATATTATACCTGATTACCTCCCTACCACCACCTTTCCTTTTTCCTTTTTCAAAATGAGCCTTGTCTTGGAGGGTGAGAGAGAGAGAGATGGATTCCTAGAGAGGCACATGGTATGGCTTACACTGAAAGGGGGCAGCCATTTTGACTTCCGGACTGGAGTGCAGGATCCGAATCCGCACCTTGGGAAGTCGAAGGAAGTCCAAGTGTCTTCCAGAGGCCCATTTCGGAAGGAGGGGGGAGCTGACAGCCGCACAGCTAGCAACCTTTTGCTCAGGGGGCACAAGGGGCTCTGCTCTTATATCACTGGGTGGACCTGTCACACCCTGCTTATACTTAGAAATAACCAAACATTAATAATAAATACAAGTGGTGTATTGCATTAAATGTTTCAGGGTTATTATTATAGTTACAAATAAAACTGGCTTATTGCATAATAATATTTCAGATTTGTTATAATTGATTACAGTAGTAGTCAACTCCAAAGTAAGGTCTGGACCACCATATATCACAGGGGTGGCCAAATGTGGCTCAGGAGCCTCTTATGGCTCTTTCACACATATTGTGTAGCTCTCAAAGCCGACACTTCCCCATTGGACAACTTGGAGAAGGCATTTCTTTCTTTAAAACATCTCTCGAAGTCAACCAAGCTAGCAGCTTAGAGAATGCATTTAAAGTAGCATTCTTTCCACCTATTCCTTCCCCCCAATCTATTTGCCTTCCTTCCTCCCTTCTCTCCCTCCCTCCCTGTGGCTCTCAAATATCTGACATTCATGTCTTGTGGCTCTCAAGCATAGGGTGTTTATTGCATGTGGCTCTTCTGTTGGCCATCCCTGATATATCGTATGCTTCTAGGAAGGAATCCTAGAAGGATTCTCTCCTTCTAGGGAGCATGTGCTGGGTCCTTGTTCAAAGAGCACTTCTCGGGCCTGTTGCTCAAAAACCAAGTGCCCCCAGGACAATCACACAGGCGGACACAGAACATCACTATTCTCTGACACCTTTAAGACCAACAAAGTATTATTCAAAGTAGAAACTTTTGTGTGCAAACAGACTTCCTCAGACACAAACAATCAAATAAAATACCCTCAAGTCCTGCTTATAAGGAAAAGAGAGGCTGGGACAGCTGTTACTGAACGGCCATGCAGAGCCAAGATTCATTGAGCTGAAATAGACCTGTAAGATCAATGAATGGCAGCAGATTAGCACATAAATGCAACAGGTAACAGGGATGTGAGAATGAAACCAGGATCCTGCAGAATCCCCAACCGGAATGAAAGTCATCCCAGGCCTAGAGTACATGTGATAACAGACTCTCAGCATGTACACACTTCTTCACATACATTGAAACAGATATCCTCAAATATTACATTTCATTGCTAAACGAGGATTAACACACTTCAGAAATGCTTCCGTTCCTTATACCAAACTGAGTTTCTGGAATTTAAAATAATTCACAAGCACAATTGACAGCACATGGCAACTTTGCATCCTGACTTCTTTCTTTTAAATAGTCCTTGTATACTTTTATATGGATATAACAAAGATCCCATTCAAATTCTGTCTGAACAGACAAGCTTTGACAGTTGAAACCTCAGATCCCCAAAACCAAGACAAATGAATCACTGGACATACCAAGATATGTTTGCTCACGTGTTCATTTTCAACATTGCATATGTTGTTAAATGCCAACAATTCCTGTCTGATGATGAAGAAGAAGAAATTGCATATCCTGCCCTATACTCTGAATCTCAGAGTCTCAGAGGGGCTCACAATCTCCTTTATCTTACTCCCCCACAGCAGAGGCCTGAGAAGAAAAGAAGCAATTGATCTGGCAAATGGTTACTTTTATGGCTCTGAACGTGTCAACAAATGCTAATTTCAGTGAGACACGATCTGCAGCTGGAATTGGGAATCTCAAATGTCACTAATCCAGAGATTACACCAGAGTTAAAACAATGCCTGACATTAGTCTGCATTGAAAACACACACCTAAAGGAAAAATGCCAAAAAGCCTGTGTGAGGGGGCCTGTAAAAATGCAAGGAGGCCCCAGCCCTTTTGGCCCCTTGAGAGCTCCGGTCCTGGGCTTAGAGCACTGTTCCCTCTAAGCTGAGTTAGTGTGAGCTAGCTCAGTTCTTTAGCCTCCAGCTCACACTTTTTTCTCTGAGTATGCGATAAATCATCCCGGAGCAAACTAATTGGTGCAGCAGCTCACAACTTTAATGCCAGTAGCTCAGAAAGAAGGATTTTTCCTCACAAGACTCCGCAGCGTAGAGAGTGAGATGTGGCGTGGGGTGGGGGGGAGAGAAAGAGGGAGCAGATCAAGGAAATGGGAGTCTGAAGGGGGGAGATTTGGGGAGGCTGCAGGAAAAGCTGAGGGAGCTGGGGAGGGGGTGCTGATGGGGGCACGGGGACCGTGTTGTTGGACCCCCAGAAGACCCACACCGTGGAACAGAAGATGAAGAGTAGAAGGCAGGGGGAGGAAATCCTTCTCCTCAATATCCAGGCCGTGCCCTTCTGTTTTAGGGAAATGAAGGCAGGAGGGTCCCCTCGCCTTCCAACATTTGATTTGCTTGGGGTTTGATGCTCTGGGGGATGTATTTTTCTTGCTTCCATATAGTCCCAGTGCATCTCTTGGTCCCCTGCCGGGGTTTCCCGTGGCTTTTCTGCCATCTTGCCCAAACCAGGTTTGAGGTGAAGATGAATTCTACAAGCAAAGCAAGGTGACTGCCATTTCAATCTCCCCCATCCCAACCCCAACAGTAGCTGTTTTTCCTTCTCCAAGGAAGGAGTGGGAGTGTCCGTCTTTTTTAGATTTTGGCAGTTGACTAGGGTATAGTGATAGACACCACATGACTATCAGGCTATTCCAATATATTAATACAGAATTTGCAGAACACTGGAACAGCCCATGCGGTAACCAAGACTCCCTCTAACCTGTGGAGTCTTGAGAGCAAAAATTCTACTTGGTGAGCCACTGAAATCAAAGTTGTGAGCTACTGCATAAATTACTTTGCTCTGAGGGCATTTTTCTGGAGCTAAGGCAAAAATGTGTGAACTGTTGGCTAAAAACTGTGAGCTGGGTCACACTAACTCAGAGGGAACACTGGCACAGGTAACTGTTTTTTGGAGGGCATTGTGGGGAGCTTGGAGCAGGGGAAATGGAGGGAGACCTTCCCCTCTGGGACCGAGACTAAAGCTGATGGAATGGACAGGACTCATTTGTGCTCTTTCCTTCTGATTTTTTCAAGGCAAGGATTCAAGCTTCCCTTAGGACTGGAGGGAGAGGAACATTTTTTGGGGGAAGCCTCCCTCTGCTCAAATCTCCCCACCCAGGCAGAGAGTGCAACAACTTTTCCCCTGCAGAGCTAGTTTTCTGAGTGCAGGGAGAATTCAGATCTGAGCTGGAGTCTCTCGTCTGCCGCCTTGAATCAGGCACTCCATCCCACCCCATTGTTACTGCCCCTATATGCCTTGTTCATATGGAAGGCATAACCAGGCTGCACTGCAGCGCAAGCAAAATAAAAAAACATCAGAGAGGCCATGTTGGATCAGGCCAATGGCCCATCCAGTCCAACACTCTGTCACACAGTGGCCAAAAAACCAGGTGCCATCCAGAGGTCCACTAGCGGGGCCAGGACAATAGAAGCCCTCCTACTGTTGCCCCCCTGCCCAGGTACTAAGAAAACAGAGCATCACTGCCCCAGACAGAAAGTTCCATTCTACGCCCCGTGGCTAATAGCCACTGAAGGACCCCTACTCCAAATGTTTATTCCATTCCCTCTTGAAGCTGTCTATGCTTGCAGCCGCCACCACCTCCTGCAGCAGTGAATTCCATGCGTTAATCACTCTTTGGAACCCTTTGGAGAGCCAGTTTGGTGTAGTGGTTAAGTGTGTGGACTCTTATCTGGGAGAACCGGGTTTGATTCCCCACTCCTCCACTTGTACCTGCTAGCATGGCCTTGGGTCTGCCATAGCTCTGGCAGAGGTTGTCCTTGAAAGGGCAGCTGCTGTGAGAGCCCTCTCCAGCCCCACCCACCTCACAGGGTGTCTGTTGTGGGGGAGGAAGGTTAAGGAGATTGTGAGCCGCTCTGAGACTCTTCGGAGTGGAGGGAGGGATATAAATCCAATATCTTCTTCTTCTTCTCAATAACAATGGGCATGGGATTGGATCACTCTGGACACCCTATGGCAGGCTTGGCACACGAAATGGAGTCTGGCCTCACTTTGGTCCAGCTGGCCCATCCTTCAGACACACTGTGCCCTCCAGGTTCAGCACATAAATGCCTTTAGCAATGCAGATAAGAATGCCTCTCCCTTGTCTCCGGCTAAGGCCTGGTCCCCAGGCTGGGGAGAAAGCCAAGCACCCAGCTACATTAAGTCTCCTCTCAGCCTCCAGCAAATGCAAAGAACCTCCAGCCTCCAGCAAATGCAAGAAAAGTGGGAAAGTCTTTTTCACTTGGATTTGTCTTCTCCTCAAATCTTTTTGTCTTCTGTTAATAACACCTCCGGGTGCATCTGTATCAATGTTTCCTGACAACACCCTGTTTCTGAGTCCCAGCTCTCCTGGCTCCACCTCAAATGTTAATTGCTCTCTTGCTTTCCTTTTGAATAGTCTAATCACCCTGCCTAGTTTGAATTCTTCTCCATCACCTTTCTAGAAATGGGCTATCAGCACCTAGTGTGGTTACACCCACAGCAGTCCCCCTAGCTTCCTGAGCCCCTTTGTCTCTCTCAGAAGCACCCACCTGCTCCTCTTTGCATACTTTATCTCCTAACTTCCTAATCCATTCATACATTGTTCTGAGGAACATCCTGACTTCTTGTGCCTCAGGACAGGTTTCGGTCTACTTAAGGAGGGTCTCTGGGCCCGTTCAGGGTGTTCAGTCTTGGAGCCTTCAGACTCACACCCCTGAACTCTGCTTGGGAACCTTCCTCAGAAGAACACTGGTCGTTCTGCTGCCTCCTCTTTGGACTTCTGCTCACTGGACAGGTAGCTATGAAAGCCTTTTCACCCCCACAGATATTACCCCCTATCTGCTCTGCTAGAGATCTGTTTTTCTGGTGTTCTTCTCTCTGCGCTAGTTTAATTCAGTGTATGTGTGTATTTTTATTATTTTATCATTTAAAACTGGAATTTGTAATTATTTTTACACAACAATTGCAAATAATAATAATAATACTCCATACATGTATGGATAATATATAAATAAAAATTAACAAACATTTAAACATGGTACCACAGATTATCGAAAATTTGAAATGGAGTAAAGTTAGTAAATATAAGCCAATACTGTTCCAGTTTTATAAATTGCTCCATGTCTAGTAAAAGGAAGAAGTCAGATATTTCTTTGTAATTGTATTTTTCACTTCTTCATTAAGGTTTACATAGTCAGAAAAGGAGAACCATTCTTCTAGGAAGTTAGTCTTCTTTGTAGGAACCTCTGCTATATAAATTTGTGGAGCTCATTAATCCACAGCTGTAACTGCCCATCCCTCAGTCCACCACTGTTGAATTGTTGGCTCAGTCTTTTCCTTCCAATGTTTAGCTACAAGAACCTTCGCAGCGATGAATAATAATGATGCCAATTCCCTTTTAAGCTGTGAATTTTTAAAGCTGGCCACAAATTCAGTGGGATTGATTCTGGTGTAGGAGGAATTGTACCATTCAAAATTTTATTTATACTGCTAGCCACTAATGGTCAGAATAATTTCACCCTGGGACATTTCCATCAGCCGTGCTTGAAAGTACCTGGGAATTGACATCCTTCCCAACAATTGGGGCTCTGTTTGGATTTAGATCAGTATAGTTTCTGGGGATTTAAATACCATCTTGGGTTTATTTTAAAGTTTTGAAGTTTAATTTTTAAATAATAAGTTTTCTATAAAGCCAAAGACCAGAGTAATTTCCACTGATCTTCTTCCAAAGTCATTTCAAAAGTCCTGGTTATTTGTTTTATTTTTAAGACAATTCTCTCTCTATTACCATTTCATATGGTTTTTTTGAAAGATATATCTGTCTCTGAAATTATTACTGATGTGCTCATAGTGGAATCTCGGTCCTAAATAGCTCTACCTGGGTCTGCTTATACTAATTTCCCCCCCATGAAAAAGAGGAGTCCCCCCCAGCATTTCTTGTTACACTATTAGGGCTCTCCCACCTCATTCCCAGAACATTCTCCTAAGAAATCTTTTGGGGGGGAGGGCAGGCAGGAGGGTGTTGCTGCCCCCAGAGAGGAGGAGGGAGGAGTGCGGCTTCAGGCAGGGAAGGGGTTGGCAGAGTTTGAGGGGAAAATGTTTCCAGGGGAGGAGAGGGTTGGATGAATAAGGCCCCCCATGTGATTTCTTTCTTATTTGTATTTATACCCTGCCCTCCCCAGTCAGTCAGTCAGGTGGATCTGTTCCAAGGTTTTTACTGATATCAGTAGGAGCTGTACTCCCGAGGCAAGCCCAAAGTACAGAATAAAGAAAAATACATTTTATACCTATCACTGGCCGCAACTCCCTCCCCTGTCCTCTCATTGGATGAGAGAGCAAGGTTTCCAACAGGGGTGGCCAAACCGTGGCTCGGGAGCCACATGTGGCTCTTTCACGCATATTGTGTGGCTCTTGAAGCCCCCCCCCCACCCCATTGGCTGGCTTGGAGAAGGCATCTCTCTCTTTGAATCACTTCTCCGAGCCAAGCCAGACAGTGGCTTGGAGACTGCGTTTGAAGTTGCTTTCTTTCCACCTCCCAGCCTCCCCCGATCTATTTGCTGCCTTCCTTCCTTCCTGTCTCAAACATCTGACATTCACATCTTGTGGCTCTCAGACATCTGACATTTATTCTATGTGGCTCTTACATTAAGCAAGTTTGGCCACCCCGGTTTACAATTTCCAGGCCGCCCACTACACATTAGCTCCTTAATATGAACCCCACCCTCAACATAACATTGTATGAGCATGTAACTGAAGCAATTGCTTATGCTGGGCGTGCAAATGCATATTCATAAATCCATTAAGCATGCTCAGTAGGTCTCCACTGCCTGTAAGTCTTCATCTGTACTCTACTTTTCTGTCTGCCAAGACCCCTGGTCCCTCATCTGTAACATTGGATGCATAAATTTTGCCTAATAATGTCGCCATTTCTTTGGACATCTCCTTTGTTAAAATTCCTCTTTTTACCGATTAACTTTTTAATATATATATATAAATATATTTTTATTGTTTTGATCATTTACATCGAGCTTATCCTTTTTCTCATACAGAGTATACATCTAAATCTCTATCTCCCTTTACAAGGTATTCTTGCTCGGTCCTTTTAGTCTAAATGTTCTTATATCAGTGCATATTGAGGCCTTCTTGCTTTCAAGTAGTACAGTCGCTCTTTAGTCTTCTTCCCCTTCTAGGCCTTATTAAGTCCATTTTCTCTTTCACCTTCATATTCTTGTCACTTCCGAGCTTTTCCTGTCCTGACGGTAGGGATGAGAATGTATTTAGTACCTAGGATTTGATTTCCTATTACAATCATCAATCTATTTTTCTTCCCTAATCCCTCCCTCCCTCCCTTGCATACTCAATTTCTAGCCAGGGGCACAAATTAAGAAGCTTCCATTGAATGTCCCGCCGTTGACCTTCTAGTGACCACTTTAAATATGGATACCATTTCTCCTTTTTGTTTTTGACCCCTATTGCTCATCTCGATTAATCATGGCTATAATGTCCGACTGAACATATTCAAATAAATAATTATGCCAGTTTTGCTCTGTCCATTTGGTTTTATCCTTCCAGCCAAAGGCTATTACAGCCTTGCCAGCTAGCAT
This sequence comes from Heteronotia binoei, assembly GCF_032191835.1. Classification (NCBI taxonomy): domain Eukaryota; kingdom Metazoa; phylum Chordata; class Lepidosauria; order Squamata; family Gekkonidae; genus Heteronotia; species Heteronotia binoei. The sequence goes on from NC_083223.1 coordinate 270,206,824, forward strand.
CATTGCTTTGAATAGATCCAGCCCTTCTTTATTGACTCCATGTTTATTTAATATCTCCCAAGCATTAAATCTAGATCTATCTTTGGTCTTATAGGGAAAAAGTTATGGATATGCTCTATTACGTTTTCCCAAAAGGATTTAACTTCTGAGCATTCCCACCACATGTGGGAATACTATCCTTTTTTCTTTCCACAGTGCCAACAGTTAGAATTCAAACCCTGGAACATATTGGCTAACGTTGCTGGCGTTCTGTACCATTTTCTGAGGAACTTTAACTCCACTTCTCTGAATTTATGTGTTTTAAGCTGATGTATACCTTTCTTGAGACTGTCAAATACATTATCTGCTAAGTTAGTTTCAGAGCTCCATTTTTTATGAACTAATTTTTTTATCTCTTCCTTATCCGTCGTCATTTTCTTATATATCCTTCCTACTGTCCCCTTTGTTTTTATCATCCCTTTTAACAACTCCTCCATTGGTTCTCCTTCAGTCACCAATCTGTCTTCTATTGTCTTCCTAATTCTGTTATATCACCCTGTTATTTTCAGCCAATATCTCCTACCTATTTCATCGTACAATGTTTGCAATGGTTTGAGTGACCGCCAACCTAACATATCTTGTAACCTGTTATACCCTTTTTTACTGAGGGTCTTCTCATCAAAGGCTTCTAATGGGGTTTGTTTAGATGTTCCCTTTAACCATTTTAATTTTTACCAATTAACTGATGGCTGGGTATTAACCCTTTCCATTCACTTGTCTCACTTCAGCTCAGATTTCTAATCCAGGTGTGGCCAAACTTGCTTAACGTAAGAGCCACAAAGAATAAATGTCAGATATCTCAGAGCCCACAAGACATGAACATTAGATGTTTGAGAGCCACGAGACAGGAAGGAAGGAAGGAAAATAGATTGGGGGGGGGGAGGGAGAGGTGAAAAGAAAGCAACTTTTAACTTCAAATGCATTCTCCAAGTCACCGGACGGCTTGTCTTGGAGAAGTGATGTAAAGAGAGAAATGCCTTCTCCAAGCCACCTGACGGTGCATTGGGGGCCTTGAGAGCCGCACAATATGTGTGAAAGAGCCACAGTTCGGCCACCCCTGTTCTAATCCATTTCCCTCACCCAGATAAAATGGCTGGTGGAGGGGAGAGATGTGGGCTAAAGACTCCTGAGTCTTGATAGATCAAATCCAGGATCTTGAACTGTGCTCTGAATTCAGCCTGGAGAGAGGTTGACTCCAGGGACTGGCACAGGAAATGTGTGTGGAGCAAAAATGGATTCCCAGCGACTTTCTTTCGCTCCCTCCCAGGTCGGTAGAAAGACACCCTCGAGGCCTCCTCCACCATCTCCACTGTGTGCTGAAGGAAAAAGAGCCGCCATGCAGCCAGCTCAGGTACGGAGGGAGGTAGGATCGCTGGAGAGATGTAGGGCAGGCAGTAGGGATGCTTCTCTGTTCAGAAATCGGGCTCCTTCCCCTTGATTCTCGTGTTCTCCGCTGGGAAGGCAGAAAAACCGCCACCCCCGTCTAGGGTGGTTTCTGCAGAGAGACAGGAGAACTGGAACATTCCTTTTGATTGGGTCCAAATCCAAAAGCCTCCATAACAATATTGAATTTTCCCATGGAAAAGTGTTTGGTCCATTATAATACGGCCATCTTTGGCCTCTTCCCCTCAAGGCTGGTAGCCCTCTGTGGCTGTGGAGACCCCTCTGGTTCCAAAATGCTCCCTGGAGGGCTGGAGGTGGAGAGAGATGTCCCCTTGGGGCTTTTCTTACCACTTCTTTCTGCTGCTCTTCCACTATGAATTGGCTCTCTGTGTTTTTGGCTCCCTTCCCCCCCATGGACCAGCTTTCCAGTGAGGTAACAAAATGCTTCCTTCTCCTTCTTGCAGGCAGGGGTGTCCTTCGAAGAGGTGGCCGTGACCTTCACCCCGGGGGAGTGGAGCCTGCTGCGCCCAACCCAGAGAGCTCTGTACAAGGAAGTCATGCTGGAGAATTTTGGGAACGTGGCCTCTCTGGGTGAGGAGCCTTTTCTCCTTCTTTCCGTGAGGAGTGGCTGTGAGGTGTTCCTTAGGGTGGAAGAAGGTGGTCAGGCTGCCTGCCCTGGTCCCATTGGTGGTCTCTGCCCCCCTCCGCTCTCCTCCCTCTGGTGTGGGGAGGGCTCTGTGCACTCCTTGCAGAGAGGGGGCCCCTGCCTGGCACTTCTGGGCCTGAACCCCCTGAGAGGGCCTTGGAAGAGGTGCCAAGGGAGGCCTGGTCTGGAGATGGTGGGAGGCTCTAAGTAGGGGCTTCCCTCCAGTCTGGGCTGAGGCGTGGCTGCTGCCTCTGCTGTCATTTCAGTTCTCAGCTGGCCTCTCCATCTCAGCTTGGGATGGAACAGGCACATGACTGCCAGTGTTATGCCAGCACCCCTCTCGTTGCCTAGCGGCTCAGACTGCCCCAGAAAAAAGCAAAAAAATTTCGCTTAAAGCCTTCCCCCCACAAAAGGAGGGACGGTGGCTCAGTGGTAGAGCATCTGCTTGGGAAGCAGAAGGTCCCAGGTTCAATCCCCGGCATCTCCAAAAAAGGGTCCAGGCAAATAGGTGTGAAAAACCTCAGCTTGAGACCCTGGAGAGCCGCTGCCAGTCTAAGAAGACAATACTGACTTGGATGGACCCAGGGTCTGATTCAGTATAAGGCAGCTTCATATGTTCATATGTTCAAAAGCTTATACCCAGAATTAAACTTTGTTGGTCTTAAAAGTGCCCAAAGAGATATTTGTTTTGACTCCCAGCTGCCAACTTCCTTTGTTGTCTTCCTTTATCTTAATGTTGAATAAAAATCAGCCCTTTTAAAAGAATCACCTCACTGTTTTGTGGGGAAATGCTGCACCCACCTGCAGTCTGTGTGTACAGAGGCTGAGGTCCCAAGAGCCCCAGAGTTGGGGACACATGAGTGCCTGGCCCCATATCCAGGCTCCTACAGAGTCTCAGTATGAGGAAAGAGGGATGAGTCTTGACCCCATACGATACCCCTCTTTGCCGCTCCCATTGCTTGCCTGTGTGTGTTTCTGGAGGGACAGTCAGTCTGGCTCAGAGTGAGATCCAGATGGGCAGCCGTGTTAGTCTGTCTGCAGCAGCAGAAAAGGGCGAGAGTGCAGGAGCACCTTCAAGACTAACAAGATTTGTGGCAGGGCATGACCGTCAGGAGTCACGGTGAGCAGAAGAAGTAGCGAGTGGTGAGTCACCAAAGCTCAGCCCCTGCCACAAATTTCATTATGTTATTATTTATTATTCACTAAATTTTATTATACATGAGGGTGCTCTTTTTAGCTGGTTTGGAATGGTTGAACTGATGAGCAGACAAAAGAGGTCTAATTTTGTGGGTTTCCCCCCTGATAAACAGGTCCTCTGATCGCCAAGCCTGAGCTCATATCCCGGCTGGAAGGAGACAAAGAGCCGTTTCTCCTGGATTGTGATGGACTGGCAGGTAGGGGGGCTTCAGAAGTCTGTCTTGGGACTGGGCGTGGCCTGCACTTCCTTCCAAGGGCTGGAGAATTTCACTGGCTTTGCTTGTTCTTGCAGTTTGCCCTGCAAAGGGCTTGGGGGAATAGCGGATGCTGAAATGGTGCCTGTAGATCTTCAGCCCAGGACAAAAGGCGATTTCCTTCTGCCTCCTCTGATGGCCCTTTTGCCAAGTCCAGCTCAGTGTTGTCCACTCTGGAGGGAGAGTTTTCCAGAGCAGGGTGTTGGCCAGCCCTCTTTTGCCTGCAATCCCTTGATCTAGAGATTCCAGGCCTTGATGCTGCCTCTCTGGGCCTGCAAAGCAGAAAATATGTGCTTTATGGTAGAGTTGTGACTCAAAGCAACCCCAGACTGCTGTCCTGGCCCTGGGCATGGAGCAGGGTTGCACGTGATTGTCAAAGTTCTGGTGCCTACAAGACAGCGATATAAAATCCAGCCTCTTGCAGGGGAAGTCTTGGTTTGGTGTAGTGGTTAAGTGTGCGGACTCTTATCTGGGAGAACCGGGTTTGATTCCCTACTCCTCCACTTGCAGCTGCTGGAATGGCCTTGGGTCAGCCATAGCTATTGCAGGAGTTGGAAAGGTCTGTGAGCCCCACTCACCTCACAGGGCGTTTGTTTTGGGGGAGGAAGGTAAAGGTGTTTGTAGGCGACTTTGAGACTCTGAGATTCAGAGTGAAGGGAGGGGTATAAATCCAATATCATCTTCTTTCTTTCTTTCTTTCTTTCTTTCTTTCTTTCTTTCTTTCTTTCTTTCTTTCTTTCTTTCTTTCTTTCTTTCTTTCTTTCTTTCTTTCTTTCTTTCTTTCTTTCTTTCGATTTGTCTCTTCTGATTAATACACGATTGCATGTTGACTGGAACTACCCACCAGGTCTCTTCATATGTCCTTATGTTCATTACTGGTGGTCACATACACCTCTCAGCTAAAAGCCATCCAGTGGATCATTAACACACCATGCTGGATGATGACACGCTTCTCTCACAGGCATTGGGATGCAGACCTTTTCTTCCCTCTTGCCTGTAAACAGCTTCAAACCCAGAACAAAGCCCTTCCTAACCTGGACACAGAATCTGAGTCCAGAGCCTGCCGCAAACTCTGTCTCCAAGTTCACTCGGACACCACCATCACAAGACCCAACCACACAAGCCGTACCATCTCTGGTACATTCACATGTGATCTCCCAAGGTTGTATATGCCAGCAAATGGCAGCGATGGCCTTCCACTCTGTTTGTCAGACAAGCAATCCAATCCCTACACAAAATAACTAATGGGCTGAAGAGTGGCAGCCCTTAAACAGAGAAGTGTAAAGGAGAAATTCAAAAGCACAATTGCTGAAATCAAATTTATCCACAATTCAGAACAATGGACCCCCCAGGACTGAACAAGGATACAAGACTCTTATCTCACAAATGCTAATCTTCTGCCCCTAATTATTTCTCTTTTGTTCTAATCTAGCTAATTACAGTGTGCATGGTACTTCTGCATCCTGAATTTCCTTTTTGTAATACCTCTCCCACTTCTGACAGGGATACAAAGGCTCAGAGATCTCCATTCTGATTTAAGTATGGGGGAGCGAGTTTGGACACTTTGCATTTGTGGAAAGAGCCAAATCATCCAACCAGGTATCTTTTTCTTTCAGCAGGAGACGTGTGGCAGTCAGCGAATGAAGAAGGAGAACACTCACCAATGGTGAACAAGGATACACATTCAGATGCGAAAGAGAAGTTTGAATCTTTGGATGCACAAAGGAAGGAGGATGAAAAACACCCATCCAAAGGGAGGAATAATTCCAGTCTTTTAGAGAGGGATGAGTCTCTACAGCAAAAGAGATGTCAAGTAGGGAGCAGGAATGAGAGCACTGCAAGAGGAGAACATTTCACAGAAGTATCAGTTATTCCTGTTCAACAAAAGATGTGCAACAGAATGAAAATATATAAATGCCTGGAGTGTGGCAAAAGCTTCAGTCGCAGTTCCACTCTTACCTCCCACCGAAGAATTCACACTGGAGAGAAACCCTATAAATGCCTGGAGTGTGGGAAAAGCTTCAGTTGCAGTTCCACTCTTACTTCCCACAGAAGAATTCACACAGGGGAAAAACCGTATACATGCCTGGAGTGCGGAAAAAGCTTCACTACCAGTTCACACCTTAGTGTCCATCAGAAAATTCACACTGGAGAGAAACCCTATAAATGTCTGGAATGTGGGAAAAGCTTCAGTCGCAGTTCCATTCTTACTTCCCATCGAAGATTTCACACAGGGGAAAAACCATATATATGCCTGGAGTGCGGAAAAAGCTTCACTAAGAGTTTCAGCCTTACCTCCCACCGAAGAATTCACACAGGGGAAAAACCATATACATGCCTAGAGTGTGGAAAAAGCTTCAGTCGCAGTTCACACCTTAGTGTCCATCAGAAAATTCACACTGGAGAGAAACACTTTAAATGCCTGGAGTGTGGGAAAAGCTTCAGTCGCAATTCCACTCTTACTTCTCACCGAAGAATTCACACAGGGGAAAAACCGTATACATGTCTGGAGTGTGGGAAAAGCTTCACTAAGAGTTTCAGTCTTACTTCCCACCAAAGAATTCACACAGGGGAAAAACCGTATACATGCCTGGAGTGTGGAAAAAGCTTCACTGACAGTTCCAGTCTTACTTCCCACCGAAGAATTCACACAGGGGAAAAACCGTATACATGCCTGGAGTGTGGGAAAAGCTTCACTGACAGTTCCACTCTTACTTCCCACCGAAGAATTCACACAGGGGAAAAACCGTATACATGCCTGGAGTGTGGGAAAAGCTTCACTAAGAGTTTCAGTCTTACTTCCCACCAAAGAATCCACACAGGGGAGAAACCATATACATGCCTGGAGTGTGGTAAAAGCTACAGGCAGAAGTCAAACCTGACTTCCCACCAAAGGATACACACAGAAACCATATAACAGCCTAATGCAGGGGTGGCCAATGGTAGCTCTCCAGATGTTTTTTGCCTACAACTCCCATCAGCCCCAGCCAGCATGGCTGATGGAAGTTGTAGGCATAAACATCTGGACTGTTTGACGAGGGAAGTTTTAGTTCTAGTTCTATACTTATAGGGGCATGGTCAGAAACAAAAATTGGATGGGTCTTAATCTCTTTAATCGCCATATTATTATTTTTTTCCCCCAAATTATATAATCTAAGCGGGATGCTGTTTTATGTCTACTAGAAATATGTGTCGGGCTGGGTCTCGTGTCGGTAAACTCATGAGCGTCCTTCAAGCCCCAATCTCTTAGCTTAATACTATTGTTCTTGGTTATGTCCATATTTAAATCACCCACTACAATTAGTTCGCCCTCTGAAAACTGTTGTATCTTCTTAAAAACCAAGTTTAGGAATTTCCTTTGTCTTTTATTTGGTGCATAAACATTTACTATAGTGATTTTTATGGCTTCCAGCTTAAACTTAACTAACAGATATCTACCTTCCTTATCTACTAATTTTTCAATGTCCTCCACTTTAGTTTCCCTACGAATTCCCAGAGTGGCTACCCCTCTGGCTTTGGAAGACCCTCTTGCTTCTCCTAAAACCTGCCACCTCAAGTCTTTTATCAATGGTTTCCTATCATTTATTTTTTATGAGTTTCCTGTAGGCACAAGAAGTCAATTCTTTGTTCTTTAGCCATTTTAATTACTCTGAATCTCTTAAGATTTGACGTTAGGCCATTCACATTCAGTGAAAGGACTCTTAAAGACCTATCCATCTCTTTATTAACTCCTTGCTCACCCATCCAGTCTATAAGAGTTTCTTCCAGCAGTTTATTATTTATTTCCTCTGAAATTCCACCCAGAATCAAATTTGCTCTTCTATTACGGTCAGAGAGTTCTGTAAGCTGGGTATTCAGCTGGGCTATCTTCTGCTTGTTAGATAAAGCAAGCTCGTTAGCCGAGACGGCAATGCTCCGTGTGTCTTTAAGTTCAGCTGCCAATTCAGATACTGCTTCTCTCACTGACTTAATTTCGGATCTTATCTGGTCCTGGGACGACATTATTAACGCCTGGAAAGCAGACATCTGCTCTGATAATTCCTTGATGGATTTGGCCATAGTTTCTCAGTTTTCTGGAGCTACACGCAACGGCTGAGTAATTAGCCTGGGCGTTGTCTCCTTAATTTGGTAATAAAAGTTGTTATCTTACCCTCTGGGACCCCAGAAAGGAATTCTTACGTTCTTCAGACCTTCATAAGTAAGCTCCTTCTTCAAATAGTCTTGCCAAAGTGCTATTTACATTCTTTTGAGCTGTTTAAAATTCCAATCCGAGGAGGAGGACGAGCAAACAGCCGGCTTCCTCAGCGCATGCGTACCATCCCCGGCATAAACATCTGGAGAGCTGCCATTGGCCACCACTGGCCTAATGTATGGAAAACCTTCAGGTACAGCAGAAACCTTACTTCAGGTCAAAGAATACACACAGGGGAGAAACCATACAAATGCCTGTAGTGTGGGGAAAGGTTCTGTCCAGGGGTTGTTTTGTAGAAAAATAGGTGGTGGAGCTCATTCAGGGATTGTTATGCAGTTGCAATAGTATTCAATGGAGAAGGAGGTGGAACTCTCAGAAGGAGGAGGTGGAACGCTCAGAAAGGTTCAGGAGTTGTGCCCCTGTGAGCTCAGAGTTCCGTCAGAGTGCATCCCTTACTTCCCACCAATGCACATGCACATGCACGAGAGAGGATATTCATAATTTCCATTCAATTTATGAATGTTTCTGCATTTTTTTTTTTCATAATCTCTGTAAAGTTCAGTTCTTCATCAGGGAAAGTACCAAAAGATCAGAGCTGCCTCTCAGCCTCGACAGTTCATGAGTGCTGAAGGAACAGGAGGTTTGTTTCTTGTGAATTATGATCAACTGCTGTCTGACGTCTGAAAAACTTGCTTTAAAAACGTATTGCAGTTATCAAGACATGTTGTTTTCCATCTAGTATAGTTACTCTTTTGCAGAATGCGTTTTGGGTCCAAGTGTTTGTATGCGGTGGACCATTGCACGTTCAAGTTCAAAAGTTTTATTTCTCTTTCTCCTCTATCAAAAATGTCACCTGAAGGGTCTGATCAGGCTCTCCACTGGTGGCTTCCAGTTGGAAAAGGCCTTCTATTGGGTGAGCATGTCACATGTGCCAGGCTTCCCACTGTACCTCGCTTTTTGCCTGCGAAGTTTAAAACTGACTTGCCAAAATCTTAGGGAACTGTAATGCTTATCTGTTTCGCTTAGTTTGAGAATGATATTAGACCCAATTTTTTACTGTGTGCTTTTTTTTGTACTTGTATGATTTGACTTTCACCTGTTCATCAAATTGTTGCCTAATAAAGAGGATGTTTTGTTTAAAATAAAACCATGATCTCTAAGAGGTTCTCTGTTTGTTCTGCTGACACAAGGTGTGAAGTCTGAGACTATTTCATCGCACTGGCAGAGATAAGTCTCTGAGAAAGTTTGCTCTGTTAAACCCTCATGGGGGTGATTCTGCTTGGAGTTCTTAGCAGGCTGGATCAAAGGAATTGGCCATCGCATGCACAGCCCATCATAGCCTGGAGCCCTCACAACTGTAGGACCTCCTCTTCCCCCTCTGTGGGCTCCTCTCAGCAGGTGCTCCCCTGCAACTGGGCAGACTCCTCAACTGCCTGTTCTTGTGCCGTCTATGTTGTGCCCAAAGCCTGGGGGAAGGGCGTGCTAGGGGAGCTTGCAAAAGCTGCTGTTCTCCTGGATTTCTGCAAGTGATGGGATGAAATGTTTTCAGGAACACATTTTGCTAAAGGGCCGGAGCCTGTGATCTGTACTACGATGTCCGGTATGTACGGCCGTAAGCTCAATCCTTCTATGTGACTCCTGTACCGTCAAATGAGACATGAAGAAGCCTATGCTTGGCTTCAGCTCTTTTCCCTCAAACTTTCTGCTCATTGTCTCATTTTTTTAATGTTGTAATCCCAACTTCTGTTATATTGTTGTAAATTGTCTAATGCTGTGTAATCCTCCGTAGTCTCAGATAAAAAGACAAACCACATAATTCCACGGAGATAGATCAAGATGAATAGCCTTGTTTGTCTCTCTGTAGCAGTAGAGTCCAGCAGCCCCTTAAAAACTGGGAAAATTTGTGGCAGGCCCGGAGTTTTTGTCTCGGAAGAAGTGAGGAGAGACTCATCTGCAGATTTAATCAGTATTCACAACCTGATGCCGATCATAGATAAAAAGATCGAAATGTACGGTTCTGCAACCAGTTCCCTTCCCACCTCACTGTCCGAGAGTTTAGTCCACAGTCCTCTAGTTTACCCATCAGAACACCACGGGGAACCCTGTCAAAAGCTTTCCTGAAATCTGGGTCTGTAGATGAGCTGTCATTCCAGGAGACCTCCAGGGCTCAGCTGGAAGCTGGCATCCCTGTCAGGCAACCCCCCCTCAATTACCAGAGATTTATTATATTCATCCCTTTGAAATAGGCCTGACCCTTTGCTGAGAGATATCATAATTTATTTCACCTATTTGCCCTTTTCTTAGAGGCTGTTCTTGCATTTTCCCTGCTGGTTCCCTTGAAGGGACGAAATCCTCTCTAAGTGGGGATTCTTTGGGGGCTTTTTTGTGTGGTATTATTCACGACTGTGATGTGATGGTTCCTCTCTTTTAAGGGGGGGGGCAATTCCTGACACAGTGAGGGGGGGAACTGGGGGGAAATCAGTGCCATTTTATACCTGATTACCTCCCTACCACCATCTTTCCTTTTCCCTTTTACAAAATGAGCCTTGTCTTGGAGGATGAGTGTAATGTACTCACAGACGAGACGTGTGGAAGGCAACATACTTTATTAGATGGTACATCACAGAGAGAGAACACGTGGGCCGGGCCCCGCTTATATACATTACCCGGAACTGCCCCCCAGTCTGACCAGTCCAATCCTGGCCAGTTAAACTTCCCGCCGCAGATCTTGATGGGCGGAGCGCCTGGCGAGCTACATCCGGGGACCCGTGGGGTTCCCTTGGTCGCCTCTGTAGCGATCGCCCAGCGGTACATTTATCTTATGTTCCGAGACACTCCTCCCCCCCTAATTCAGGATACATAATCTTTTAGGTACGCCGGGGCCTTGCATTCCCTGGCCGACCTTCTCGGCGTTGTTTGTGGACTGGGAGTGGCCCCCAGGGCTGACGGGGCTGCGGCTGCAGGCGCGGTGGCGGCTTCCCCACTTGGGGGCAGCGCCGGCATAGGGCTGTTCGCGCCTGGTTGCTCTTCGGGAGCCCCTACTCCGGGGTGGGGTTCCCCTCCCGGGTACTGTTCTCCCGCCCCTGGGTTTGGTGCGGTCGGCATGACCGGGGAATCCTGGGGTTTGGGTGTGGCTGCCGGCTCATCCCTGCTCCTTACTACTGCTGGCTCCTCCGGCAAGGTGCGGTGGTGCATCTGATTTATGTGCCTCCGCAGGATTTGGCCCCCCTCTGTGGAGACGTCGTAGTGGCGGGACCCGGTTACGCGCAGCACCCGGCCCGCAACCCACTCAGGGCCGATCGCGTAGTTCCTCACGTATTCCGGATCCCCTGGGAAGAACCCTCTAGTGGCCTCCATGATTTTGGGGGAGCTGCGGAGGTCGGTGGCCCTATCGGGATGTAATCGGTCTAACCTGGTAATCAGTTTCCTCCCCATTAACAACTTGGCCGGGCTCACCGCGGTGACTGGGTTGGGGGTGATCCTATTATCGAATAGGAAGGCGGCCAGGCGGTGGTCCCAGTCCCTCTGTACTATGCGTCCCAGGGCCTCTTTTGTGGTGCGCACCATCCGCTCCGCTTGGCCGTTGGTGGCCGGATGGAAGGGGGCGGATCGGATGTGCTGTATTAGGTATCTCTGCAGGAACTTCCGGAACTCCCGGGAGGTGAACGCGGTCCCATTATCTGAGACGATGGTGTCCGGGATTCCGTGCGTGCAGAAGACCCTGCGCAACGCTCGGACTGCCGCTGCCGTTGAGGTCGAAGTTACAGGGATAACTTCCAGCCACTTGGTGCTGGCGTCCACTAGAATGAAGAATGTGTGACCCTGGAATGGCCCCCCAAAGTCGATGTGTAACCTTGACCATGGCCTCCTTTGGGCTTCCCAGCGGTGGACGGGGGTGCTGGGCGGTTCTGGCCGGGACTCCTGGCAGGCCTGGCACCTTTGAACCCACCCCTCGATCTCATCGTCCATCCCCGGCCACCATACATAGCTGCGCGCTAAGGCCTTCATACTTACAATTCCCGGATGAGTCTCATGTAGGGCCTCTAGCACTTGTTTCCGCAATGGGGGGGGGGGAAACCACCACCCTGCTTCCCCAGAGAAGACACCCCTTGTGTGTGGACAGTTCTTCCCTGTGGAGTTTGAAGGCCCTGAATTCCTCGGCCTGTTTTCCCTCTGGCCACCCCCTCCTCACCCAGTCGAGAACGCATGCAAGTATTTTGTCCCGCCCCGTGGCCCGCGGAGGGCAGCAGCAAGCGACTAAGGGCGTTGGCGTGCCCCATTGCCTTGCCCAGGCGGTAGACCAGGGCATATGAATAGGAATTTAGAAACTGATTCCATTGCAAGACCCGCTGTGACAGAATCTGTGGCATCTGGCGGTCTGGGGCGAGGAGTCCCAGGAGCGGCTTGTGGTCTGTGGCAATCGTAAAGCACCTACCATACAGGTAGTCATTAAATTTATGTACCCCCGCCACGATTGCTAAGGCCTCCTTGCCGATCTGGGCATAGTTCCGCTCTGCGGGGGTCAGGGTCCTGGAGTAGTAGGCTACCGGGACTTCTCTCCCATCCGGGAGTTGGTGACCCAGGACGGCGCCCACCCCATATGGCGTCGCATCACACGCTAAGATCACTGGCAGGGCCTCGTCAAAATGGTGGAGCACGTTATTGGATACCAGGAGACCTTTGGCCGCCTGAAACGCGTCTGCCTGTTTCTTTCCCCATACCCAGGGGGCGTTTTTGTCAAGGAGCCTATGGAAGGGTTCTGCAATGGCCGCTTTGTGGGGCAAGAACGAATGATACAAATTTAATAACCCAAAGAAACTTTGTAATCCTGCGTTGCACGTGGGGGCTGGGGCATCCACTATAGCCTTGGTTTTGTCTGCCGCAGGTTGGATTCCTGCAGCGTCCACCGCGAATCCCAAGAACTTTACCCTCGGCACCCCTAGGGAACACTTTTCCCGCTTGACTTTCAGTCCGGCTGCCTGAAATTTGCGGAGTACCTCTCGCAGGTGGTTGCTGAACTGCTCCTCGTCTGGTGCGGCGATCAAAATGTCGTCGAAAAACGGTTGCACCCCGGGGATTCCTTTTAGGAGAGAATCCATTAGGCTCTGAAAAACCCCCGGAGCCACACTTACCCCGAATTGCAACCGCCGCACCTTGAAAGCCCCCCTGTGTGTCACTATGGTCTGGGCTTCCGCCGTCTCGGCGTCCACTAGGAGCTGTTGGTATGCCTGTGCCAAGTCCAGCTTCCCCAAAATTTTAGACCCGCTAGTGCTACGAGAACATGGCTGACTACGGGAACGGGGTAAGGGTGGTCCTGCAAGGCCTTGTTGATGGTGCACTTGTAATCTGCGCATATGCGCACCTCCCCGTTTGGCTTCACCGGGGTGACTATTGGGGTTTCCCAAGTGGCATAGGAGACCGGTTCCAGCACTCCCTGGGCTGTGAGGCGGTCCAGCTCCGCTTCGATCTTAGGCTTAAGCACGAATGGAAACCGCCTGGCCTTCAGCCGTATTGGTCGCACTTGGGGGTCAAGAGGTAAGGATATGGGAGGGCCCTTGTAGCACCCTAGGGCCCCATCAAACACCTCTGGGAATTCCCGGCACACGTGCTCGAACCCCTGCGTGCCCAGGTGCTGCACCCCCACGATCTGTATTCCCAATGGTTGAAACCAAGCCAGGCCCAGCAGGGTGGTGAGCTGGCGCTTGACCACTAGTATCTCTAATATCCCCTTAAAACTCTTAAACTCCACCCCCACCGTGGCCCAACCCAGAACTTGTACGGGGTTCTTTTGGAAGTCCCGCAGTATGAAGCTAGCAGGTCGCAGCCTGGGCCGGCCACGTGGACACAGTTTTCCCGATGGCACCAGGTTTTTTGGTGTGACAGAGTGTTGGTGTGACTGTTGCCCCCCTGCCCAGGCACTAAGAAAACAGAGCATCACTGCCCCAGCCAGAGACTTCCATCCTATGACCCGTGGCTAATAGCCACTGAAGGACTCCTGCTCCAAATGTTTATTCCATTCCCTCTTGTTTTAAGATGATGTATAGATGGTATACAACTCCTAAAAAATTGGCAAAGATGAATAATAAGATGCCAGACAGATGTTGGAAATGTAAAAAGCATGAAGGTTCTTTCTACCATATGTGGTGGACTTGTGAAAGAGCTGAAATGTTTTGGCAGATGATTCAGCAAGAGATTTCTAAGATCTTGGGATATGAGTTTAACAAAGTTGCAGAGACTTTTCTGTTGGGACTACAAATGGAAACATTTCCAAAAGAAGATAGAACTTTAATCTGGTACTTGCTCTCAGCCGCTAGGACATTGTACGCGCAGTTGTGGAAGCAAGAAAAAATACCAGAGAAATGGGATTGGATTATAAAAGTTATGACATGGAATGAAATGGACAAATTAACAAGAATATTAAGAGACTATGATTTGGAAGTTTTTAAGATGGAGTGGAAGACGTTCAGAAGATACGTAGAAAAAAAGTGGAAAATAAAAGGACATTGGACAATTTTTGATAATGATTAAATTTTAAAAGAAGAATATAATTTTGGGGTTTTTTTTAATAGTTATAGGTACCTTTAATATTTGTTTCTTTTTTTAAGTAAATAAAACTGGCGGGGGTCAAATAACTGGGGGAGGGGTGGGAGAAAAGGAAGATATGGGGTAGATAATTTTTTCTTTTTAAGTTGTAAGATATTGAAATAGATTTGCTACCATATGTTACTAATAAAATTGATTATACCTAAACTTGGAGAAGGCATATCTCTCTTTATAACACTTCCCCAAGCCAACCAAGCTAGCAGCTTAGAGAATGCATTTAAAGTTGCTTTCTTTCCACCTCTCCCTTCCCCCCCCCAATCTATTTGCCTTCCTTCCTCCCTTCTCTCCCTCCCTCCCTGTGGCTCTCAAATACCTGACATTCATGTCTTGTGGCTCTCAAGCATAGGGTGTTTATTGCATGTGGCTCTTCTCTTGGCCATCCCTGATATATCGTATGCCCCCACATTCAAGGGATTCTCTCCTTCTAGGGAGCATGTGCTGGGTCCTTGTTCAAAGAGCAGTTCTCGGGCCTGTTGCTCAAAAACCAAGTGCCCCCAGGACAATCACACAGGCAGACACAGAACATCACTATGCTCTGGCACCTTTAAGACCAACAAAGTATTATTCAAAGTAGAAACTTTTGTGTGCAAAGAGACTTCCTCAGACACAAACAATCAGATAAAATATCCTCAAGTCCTGCTTATAAGGAAAAGAGGGGCTGGGGCAGCTGTTACTGAACGGCCTTGCAGAGCCAAGATGCACTGAGCTGAAATAGGCCTGTAAGATCAATGAATGGCAGCAAATTAGCACATAAGTGCTACAGGTAACAGGGATGTGAGAAGGAAACCAGGATCCTGCAGAATCCCCAACCCGAATGAAAGTCATCCCAGGCCCAGGGGACATGTGATAACAGACTCTCAGCATGTACACACTTCTTCACATACATTGAAACAGATATCCTCAAATATTACATTTCATTGCTAAATGAGGATTAACACACTTCAGAAATGCTTCCGTTCCTTATGCCAAACTGAGTTTCCGGAATTTAAAGTCATTCACAAGCACATTGAAAGCACATTGCAACTTTGCATCCTGACTTCTTTCTTTTAAATAGTCCTTGTATCCTTTTATATGGATATAACAAAGATTCCCCTTCAAATTCTGTCTGAACAGACAAGCGTTGACAGTTGAAACCTCAGATCCCCAAAACCAAGACAAATCAATCACTGGACATACCAAGATATGTTTGCTCACTTGTTCATTTTCAACATTGTATATGTTGATAAATGCCAACAATTCCTGTCTGATGATAAAGATGAAGAAATTGGATATCCTGCCCTATACTCTCAGAGTGGCTCACAATCTCCTTTATCTTACTCCCCCACAGCAGAGGCCTGAGAACAAAAGAAGCAATTGATCTGGCAAATGGTTACTTTTATGGCTCTGAACGTGTCAACAAATGCTAATTTCAGGGAGACACGATCTGCAGCTGGAATTGGGAATCTCAAATGTCACTAATCCAGAGTTAACACAAGAGTTAAAAAAATGCCTGACATTAGTCTGCATTGAAAACAAACACCTAAAGGGAAAATGCTGAAAAGGCTGTGTGAGGGGGCCTGTAAAAAATGCAAGGAGGCCCCAGCCCTCCTGGCCCCTTGAGAGCTATGGTGCTGGGCTGAGAGCACTGTTCCCTCTAAGCTGAGTTAGTGTGAGCTAGCTCAGTTCTTTAA
This sequence comes from Heteronotia binoei, assembly GCF_032191835.1. NCBI lineage: Eukaryota > Metazoa > Chordata > Lepidosauria > Squamata > Gekkonidae > Heteronotia > Heteronotia binoei. Next base: position 270,222,808 of record NC_083223.1, read on the forward strand.
CCTCCAGCTTACACTTTTTTCTCTGAGTATGCGATAAATCACCCCGGAGCAAGCTAATTGGTGCAGCAGCTCACAACTTTAATGCCAGTAGCTCAGAAAGAAGGATTTTTCCTCACAAGACTCACAAGCGTAGAGTGAGATGTGGGGTTTGGTGGGGGAGAGAAAGAGGGAGCAGATCAAGGAAATGGGAGTTTGAAGGGGGGAGATTGGGGGAGGCTGTAGGAAAGGCTGAGGGAGCTGGGGAGGGGGTGCTGATGGGTCACAGGGACCGTGTTGTTGTACCCCCAGAAGTCCTACACTGAAAAGTACAAGGGGGGGGGGAGGAAATCTTCCTCCTCAGTATCCAGGCCGTGCCTTTCTGTTTTAGGGAAATGAAGATAGGAGGGTCCCCTCTCCTCTCCACAAGCGATTTGCTTGGGGTTCGATGCTCTGGGGGATGTATTTTTCTTGCTTCCACACAGCCCCTGTGCAGTTCTTGGGCCCCTGCAGCAGTTTCCCCTGGCTTTTCTGCCATCTTGCCCAAACCAGGTTTGAAGTGAAGATGAATTATACAAACGAGGCAAGATGGCTGCCATTTCAATCTCCCCCATCCCAACCCCAACAGTAGCTGTTTTTCCTTCTCCAAGGAAGGAGTAGGAGTGTCCGTCTTTTTTAGATTTTGGCAGTTGACTAGGGTATAGTGATAGACACCACATGACTATCAGGCTATTCCAGTATATTAATATAGAATTTGTAGAACACTGGAACAGCACATGTGGTAACCCAGACTCCCTCTAATCTGTGGAGTATTGAGAGCAAAAATTCAACTTGGTGAGCCACTAAAATTAAAGTTGTGAGCTACTGCATAAATTACTTTGCTCTTGGGGAATTTTTCCGGAGCTAAGGGAAAAAGGTATGAACTGTAGGCTTAAAACTGTGAGCTGGTTCAGCCTAACTCAGAGAGAACACTGGCAAAGGTAACTGTTTTTTGGAGGGCATTGTGGGGAGCTTGGAGCAAGGGAAATGGAGGGAGACCTTCCCCTCTGGGACCGAGACTAAAGCTGATGGAACGGACAGGACTCATTGCCATCTTTCCTTCTGATTTTTTGGGGGGAGGCCTCCCTCTGCTCAAATCTCCTCACCCAGGCAGAGAGTGCAAAAAGTTTTCCCCTGCAGAGCTAGTTTTCTGTGTGCAGGGAGAATTCAGATCTGAGCTGGAGTCTCTCGTCTGCCGCTTTGAATCAGGCACTCCATCCCACCCCATTGTTACTGACCTTATATGCCTTGTTCATATGCATGCTTTGTGGAGGGCATAACCAGGTTACACTGCAGCACAAGCAAAATTAAAAACATCAGAGAAGCCATGTTGGATCAGGCCAATGGCCCATCCAATCCAATACACTGTCACTCCAAAAAACCAGGTGCCATCGAGAGGTCCACTAGTGGGGCCAGGACAATAGAAGCCCTCCTACTGTTGCCCCCCTGCCTTGCATTAAGAAAACAGAGCATCACTGCCCCAGCCAGAGACTTCCATCCTATGCCCCGTGGCTAATAGCCACTGAAGGACCCCTCCTCCAAATGTTTATTCCATTCCCTCTTGAAGCTGTCTATGCTTGCAGCCGCCACCACCTAATGCGGCAATGAATTCCATGCGTTAATCACTCTGGAACCCTCAATAACAATGGGCAAGGGATCGGATCACTCTGGACACCCTGTGGCAGGTTTGGCTCACAAAATGGAGTCTGGCCTCACTTGGGTCCAGCTGGTCCATCCCTCAGACACACTGTGCCCTCCAGGTTCCGCACATAAACGCCTTTAGTAATGCAGATGAGGCCTCTCCCTTGTCTCTGGCTAAGGCGTAGTCCCTGGGCTCAGTAGAAAGCCAAGCACCCAGCTACACTAATCATCCTCTCAGCCTCCAGCAAATACAAAGACCAAGAAAAGTGGAAAAGTCTTTTTCACTTGGATTTCTGTCTTCTCAAATATTTTCGTCTTCTCTTAATAACACCTCCGGGTGTATCTGTATCAATATTTCCTGCCAACACCCTCTCTCTGAGTCCCAACTCCCTGTGCTCCACCTCAAATGTTAATGGCTCTCCTGCTCCCTTTTGAATACTCTAATCACCCTGCCTAGTTTGAATTCTTCTCCATCCCCTTTCTAGAAATGGGCTATCAGCACCTAGTGGTTACACCCACCCCAATCCTCCTGGCTTCCTGAGCCCCTTTGTCTCTCTCAGCAACACCCATCTGCTCCTCTTTGCATACATTGTCTGCTAACGTCCTAATCCAATCATACATTTTTCTGAGGAACATCCTGACTGCTTGTGCCTCAGGACATGTTTCAGTCTACTTAAGGAGGGTCTCTGGGCCTGCTCAGGGTGTTCAGTCTTGGAGCCTTCAGACTCACAGCCCTGAACTCTGCTTGGGAACCTTCCTCAGAAGAACTCTGGTCGTTCTGCTGCCTCCTCTTCGGACTTCTGCTCACTGCACAGGTAGCTATGAAAGCCTTTTCACCCCCACAAATATTACCCCCTATCTGATCTGCTGAAGATCTGTTTTCTGGTGTTCTTCTCTCTTTGTGATAATTTAATTCAGTGTATGTGTGTATTTTTATTTTATTGCTTAAAACTGGAATTCTAAATTATTTTTACACAACAATTGCAAGTAATAGTAATGCATACATGTATGGATAATACATCAATAGAAATTAACAAACATTTAAACAAGGTACCACTGATCCAAAATTTGAAATGGAGTAAAGTTAGTAAATATAAGCCAATACTGTTCCAGTTTTATGCATTGCTCCATGTCTAGTAAAAGGAAAAAAGTCAGATATCTCTTTGGAATTGTATTTTTCACTTCTTTATTATGGTTTACATAGTCAGAAAAAGAGAAACATTTTTATAGAAAGTTATTCTTTTTTGTAGGAACCTCTGCTGTATAAATTTGTGGAGCTAATTTATCCACAGCTGCAACCGCCCACAGCTCAGTTCAGCATTGTTGAATGTTGGCCCAGTCTTTTCCTTCCAGTGTTTAGCTACAAGAGTCTTCAGAGCGATAAGTGACAATGATACCAATTCCCTTTTAAGCTGTGAATTTTTAAAGCTGGCCAGAAATTCAGTGGGATTGATTCTGGCGTAGGAGGAATTGTACAATTCAAAATTTTATTTCTAATGCTAGCCACTGATGGTCAGAATAAATTCACCCTGGGACATTTCCACCAGCCATGCCTGAAAGTACCTGGTTTGACATCCTTCCCAACAATTTGGGCTCTGTTTGGATTTAGATCAGTATCGTTTCCTGGGATTTAAATACCATCGGGTTTATTTTAAAGTTTTAAAGTTTAATGTTTAAAGAAGTTTTCTATAAATCCAAATACCAGAGTAATTTCCACTGATCTTCCAAAGACATTTCAAAAGTCCTTGGTATTATTTTATGTTTAAGACTATTCTCTCTCTATTACCATTTCATGTGTTTTTTTTAAAAAGATCTCTCTCTCTCTCTGAAATCATTACTGATATGCTCAAAGTGGAATCTTGGTCCTAAATAGGTCTACCTGGGTCTGCTTATACTAATTCCCCCCCCCAAGAAAAAGTGGAGTCCCCCCCCCAGCATTTCTTGTTACAATATTAGGGCTCTCCCACCTCATTCCGAGAATATTCTCCTAAGAAATCTTGGGGGGGGGGAGGGCAGGCAGGAGGGTGTTGCTGCCCCCAGAGAGGAGGAGGGGGGGGGTGAGGCTTCAGGCAGGGAAGGGGTTGGCAGAGTTTGAGGGAAAAGTGTTTCCAGGGAAGGAAAGGGTTGGATAAATAAGGCACCCCATGTGATTTCTTTCTTTCTTGTTTGCATTTATACCCCACCCTCCCCAGTCAGTCAGTCAGTCAGGTAGATCTGTTCCAAAGTTTTTTGATATCAGTAGGAGCTGTACTCCCCAGGCAATACCAAAGTACAGAATAAAGAAAAATACATTTTATACCTATCACCTGCCGCAAGTCCCTCCCCTGTCCTCTCATTGGATGAGAGAGCAAGGTTTCCAACAGGGGTGGCCAAACCGTGGCTCGGGAGCCACACGTGGCTCTTTCACGAATATTGTGTTGCTCTTGAAGCCCCCACACCCTAACCCATTGGCTGGCTTGGAGAAGGCATCTCTCTCTTTAAATCACTTCCCTTAGCCAAGCGAGACAGTGGCTTGGAGACTGCATTTGAAGTTGCTTTCTTTCCACCTCCCAGCCTCTCCCCATGTATTTACTGCCTCCCTTCCTTCCTGTCTCAAACCTCTGACATTCACATCTTGCGGCTCTCAGACATCTGACATTTATTCTATGTGGCTCTTACATTAAGCAAGTTTGGCCAACCTGGTTTACAATTTCCAGGCCGCCCACTACACATTAGCTCCTTAATATGAACCCCACCCTCAACATAACATTGTATGACCATGTAAATGAAGCAATTGCTTATGCTGGGCGTGCAAATGCATATTCATAAATCCATTAAGCATGCTCAGTAGGTGTCCACTGCCTGTAAGTCTTTATCTGTACTCTACCTTTTTGTCTGCCAAGACCCCTGGTCCCTTATCTGCAACCTTGGAGGCATAAATTTTGCCTAATAATGTCTCCATTTCTTTGGACATCTTCTCCTTTGTTAAAATACCTCTTTTTACCAATTAACTGCTGGCTGGGTATTAACCCTTTCCATTCACTAGTCCCACTTCAGCCCAGATTTCTAATCCAGGTGTGGCCAACTTGCTTAACGTAAGAGCCACAAAGAATCAAATCAGATATCTGAGAGCCCAGAAGACATGAACATTAGATGTTTGAGAGCCGCAAGACAGGAAGGAAGGAAGGAAGGGAGGGAGGGAGGGAGGGAAATAGATTGGAAGGAGGGGAGATGAAAAGAAAGCAACTTTAACTTTAAAGGCATTTTCCAAGCCACTTGGAGAAGTGCTGTAAAGAGACAGATGCCTTCTCCAAGCCAGCTGACGGTGCAGTGGGGGCTTTGAGAGCCACACAATATGTGTGAAAGAGCCACAGTTCGGCCACCCCTGTTCTAATCCATTTCCCTCACCCAGATAGAATGGCTGGTTGAGGGGAGAGATGTGGACTAAAGGCTCCTGAGTCTTGATTGATCAAATCCAGGATCTTGAACTGTGCTCTGAATCCAGCCTGGAGAGAGGTTGACTCCAGGGGACTGGCACTGGAAATGTGTGTGGGGGAAAAATGGATTCCCAACGTTTGTCTTTCTCTCCCTCCCAGGTCGGTGGAAAGACACCCTTGAGGCCTCCTCCGCCATCTTCTCTGTGTGCTGAAGGGAAAAGGTCTGTCATGAAGCCAGCTCAGGTACGGAGGGAGGCAGGATCTCTGGGGAGACGTGGGGCAGGCAGTAGGGATACTTCTGTGTTCAGATGATTGGGCTCCTTCTTCTTGATTCTCGTGTTCTCTGCTGGGAAGGCAGAAAAACGGTCACCCCCCCTGTCTAGGGTGGTTTCTGTAGACAAGCAGGACAACTGGAACATTCCTTTTGATTGGGTCCAAATCCAAATGCCTCCATAACAATATTGAATTTTCCCATGGAAAAGTATCTGGTCCTTTATCATATGGCCATCTTTGGCCTCTTCTCCTCAAGGCTGGTAGCCCCCTGTGGCTGAGGAGACCCCTCTGGTTCCAAAATGCTCCCTGGAGGGCTGGAGGTGGGGAGAGATGTCCCTTTGAGGCTCTTCTTACCAGCTCTTTCTGCTGCTCTTCCACTATGAATTGGCTCTCTGTGTTTTTGGCTCCCCTCCCCCCATGGACCAGCTTTCCAGTGAGGTAACAAAATGCTTCCTTCTCCTTCTTGCAGGCGGGGGTGTCCTTCGAAGAGGTGGCCGTGACCTTCACCCCGGGGGAGTGGAGCCTGCTGCGCCCAGCCCAGAGAGCTCTCTACAAGGAAGTCATGCTGGAGAATTTTGGGAACGTGGCCTCTCTGGGTGAGGAGCCTTTTCTCTTTCTTGCTGTGAGGAGTGACTGTGAGGTGTTTCTTAGGGAGTCTGCCTGCCCTGGTCCCATTGGTGGTCTCTGCCCCCCTCCGCTCTCCTCCCTCTTATGTGGGGAGGGCTCTGTGCTCTCCTTGCAGAGAGGGAGCCCCTGCCTGGCACTTCTGGGCCTGAACCCCCTAGAGGGCATCGGAAGAGGTGCCAAGAGAGGCCTGGTCTGGAGATGGTGGGAGGCTCTAACTAGGGGCTTCCCTCCAGTCTGGGCTGAGACGTGGCTGCTGCCTCTGCTGTCATTTCAGTTCCCAGCTGGCCTCTCCATCTCAGCTTGGCATGGAACAGGCATGTGTTATGCCAGCACCCCTCTAGTTGCCTAGCGCTTCAGACTGCCCCAGAAAAAAGCAAAAAATTTTCACTTAAAGCCTTCCTCCCTCAAAAGCTTATACCCAGAATAAAACGTTGTTGGTCTTAAAAGTGCCTAAAGAGATATTTGTCTTGACTGCCACCTGTGGCAGGGCATGACCGTCAGGAGTCACGGTGAGCAGAAGAAGTAGTGAGTGGTGAGTCACGAAAGCTCAGCCCCGCCACAAATTTTATTATTTTATTATTTATTATTCATTAAATTGTATTATTCATTAGGGTGCTCTTTTGAACTGGTTTGGAATGGTTGAATTGATGAAAACACAAAAGAGGTCTAATTTTATGGGTTTCCCCCCTGATAAACAGGTCCTCCCATCGCCAAACCTGAGCTCATATCCCGGCTGGAAGAAGAGAAAGAGCCGTTTCTCCTGGACTGTGATGGATTGGCAGGTAGGGGGGCTTCAGAAGTCTGTCTTGGGACTGGGCGTGGCCTGCGCTTCCTTCCAAGGGCTGGAGAATTTCTGTGGCTTTGCTTGTTCTTGCAGTTTGCCCTGCAGAGGGTTTGGGGGAATAGCAGATGCTGAAATGGTGCCTGTAGATTAGGGCTGCCAATCCCCAGGTAAGGGCAGGAGATCCCGTGGTTTGTAGGCCGTCCCCTCTCTTCAGGGTCGTCAGAAAGCGGGGGGAGGGGAGGGGAGGGAAATGTCTGCTGGGAATTCTATTATTCCCTATGGAGTTTTATTCCCATAGGAAATCATGGAGAATTGATCTGCGGGTATCTGGGGCTCTGTGGGGGCTGTTTGGGGGGGGGGGTAGAGGTACCAAATTTTCAGTATAGCATCCAGTGCCTCTCCCCAAAATACCCCCCAAGTTTCAAAAAGATTGGACCAGGGGGTCCAATTCTATGAGCCCCAAATAAGGTGCCCGTATCCTTCACTATTTCCTATGGAAGGAAGGCATTGAAGAGATGTCCCTTTAAATGTGATGGCCAGAACTCCCTTTGGAGTTCAATTATGCTTGTCACAGCCTTGATCTTGGCTCCATCCCCAAAGTCTCCTGGCTCCACCCCCCAATTCCCCAGATATTTCTTGAATTGGACTTGGCAACCCTACTGTAGATCTTTAACCCAGGACAAGAGGTGGTTTCCTTCTGCCTCCTCTGATGGCCCTTTTGCCAAGTCCAGCTCAGTGTTGTCCACTCTGGAGGGAGAGTTTTCCAGAGCAGGGTGTTGGCCAGCCCTCTTTTGCCTCCAATCCCTTGATCTAGAGATTCCAGGCCTTGATGCTGGCTCTCTGGGCCTGCAAAGCAGAAAATATGTGCTTTATGGTAGAGTTATGACTCAAAGCAACCCCAGACTGCTGTCCTGGCCCTGGGCATGGAGCAGGGTTGCACGTGTTTGTGAAAGTTCTGGCGCCTACAAGACGCCGATATAAAATCCAGCCTCTTGCAGGGGAAGTCTTGGTTTGGTGTAGTGGTTAAGTGTGCGGACTCTTATCTGGGAGGACGGGGTTTGATTCCCCACTCCTCCACTTGCAGCTGCTGGAATGGCCTTGGGTCAGCCATAGCTCTGGCAGAGCTGTCCTTGAAAGGGTAGCTGCTGTGAGAGCTCTCTCAGCCCCACCCACCTCTGTCTTTTGTTAGGGGAGGAAGGTAAAGGAGATTGTAGGCTTCTCAGAGACTCTGAGAATCAGAGTGAAAGGAGGGGTATAAATCCAATATCATCATCTTCTTCTCCTCCTCTTTCTCTCTCTCTTTCTCTCTCTCTCTCTTTCTTTCTTTCTTTCTTTCTTTCTTTCTTTCTTTCTTTCTTTCTTTCTTTCTTTCTTTCTTTCTTTCTTTCTTTCTTTCTTTCTTTCTTTCTCTCTCTCTCTCTCTCTCTCTCTCTCTCTCTCTCTCTCCCTCCCTCCCTCCCTCCCTCCCTTCCTTCCTTCCTGTCTTGCGGCTCTCAAACATCTAATGTTCATGTCTTCTGGGCTCTCAGATATCCTTCCTTCCTTCCTTCCTTCCTTCCTTCCTTCCTTCCTTCCTTCCTTCCTTCCTTCCTTCCTTCCTTCCTTCCTTCCTTCCTTCCTTCCTTCCTCTTCCAGATTTGTCTCTTCTGATTAATACACGATTGCATGTTGACTGGAACTACCCACCAGGTCTCTTCATATGGGATGCAGACCTTTCCTTCCCTCTTGCCTGTAAGCAGCTTCAGACCCAGAACAAAGCCCTTCCTAATCTGGACACAGAATCTGACTCCAGAGCCTGCCGCAAACTCTGTCTCCAAGTTCACTCGGACACCCCCATCACAAGACCCAACCACACCAGCCGTACCATCTCTGGTACATTCACATGTGATCCCCAAGGTTGTATATGCCAGCAAATGGCAGCGATGGCCTTCCACTCTGTTTGTCAGACAAGCAATCCAATCCCTACACAAAAGAACGAATGGGCCGAAGAGTGGCAGCCCTTAAACAGAGAAGTGTAAAGCAGAAATTAAAAAGCACAATTGCTGAAATCAAATTTATCCACAAATTGAGAACAATGGACCCCCAGGTCTGAACAGGGATACAGGACTCTTATCTCACAAATGCTAATTTTCTGCCGCTAATTATTTCTCTTTTGTTGTAATCTAGCTAATTACGGTGTGCATGGAACTTCTGCATCCTGAATTTCTTTTTTGTAATACCTCTCCCACTTCTGACAGGGATACAAAGGCTGAGAGATCTCCATTCTGCTTTAAGTATGGGAGAGCGAGTCTGGACACTTTGCATTTGTGGAAAGTCCAAATCATCCAACCAGGTATCCTTTTCTTTCAGCAGGAGACGTGTGGCAGTCAGCAAATGATGAAGAACAACACTCACCAATGGTGAACAAGGATACACATTCAGATGCAGAAGAGAAGTTTGAATCTTTGGATGCACAAAGGAAGAAGGAGAGAAAACACCCACCAAAAGGGAAGAATAATTCCAGTTTTTTAGAGGGGGATGAGTCTCTACAGCAAAAGAGATGTGAAGTAGAGAGCAGGAATGAGAGCACTGCAAGAGGAGAACATTTCACTGAAATATCAGTTATTCCTATTCAACAAAATATATGCAACAGAATGAAAATATATAAACGCCTGGAGCGTGGGGAAAGCTTCAGTCGCAGTTCCACTCTGGCTTCCCATGAAAGAATTCACACAGGGGAAAAACCGTATAAATGCCTGGAGTGTGGGAAAAGCTTCAATCGCAGTTCTAACCTTAGTGTCCATCAGAAAATTCACACTGGAGAGAAACCCTATAAATGCCTGGAGTGTGGTAAAAGCTTCAGTCAGAGTTCTGTTCTTACTACCCACCGAAGAATTCACACAGGGGAGAAACCGTATACATGCCTGGAGTGTGGGAAAAGCTTCAGTCAGAGTTCACACCTTAGTGTCCATCAGAAAATTCACACTGGAGAGAAACCCTATAAATGCCTGGAGTGTGGGAAAGGTTTCAGTCAGAGTTTTGCTCTTACTACCCACCGAAGAATTCACACAGGGGAGAAACCGTATACATGCCTGGAGTGTGGGAAAAGCTTCACTGACAGTTCCAGTCTTACTTCCCACCGAAGAGTTCACACAGGGGAAAAACCGTATACATGCCTGGAGTGTGGAAAAAGCTTCAATCGCAGTTCTAACCTTCGTGACCATCAGAAAATTCACACTGGAGAGAAACCGTATCCATGCCTGGAGTGTGGGAAAAGCTTCAGTCAGAGTTCTACTCTTACTACCCACCGAAGAATTCACACAGGGGAGAAACCGTATCCATGCCTGGAGTGTGGGAAAAGCTTCCCTGACAGTTCCAGTCTTACTTCCCACCGAAGAGTTCACACAGGGGAAAAACCGTATACATGCCTGGAGTGTGGAAAAAGCTTCATTCGCAGTTCTAACCTTAGTGACCATCAGAAAATTCACACTGGAGAGAAACCGTATTCATGCCTGGAGTGTGGGAAAAGCTTCAGTCAGAGTTCTACTCTTACTACCCACCGAAGAATTCACACAGGGGAGAAACCGTATCCATGCCTGGAGTGTGGGAAAAGCTTCACTGACATTTCCAGTCTTACTTCCCACCGAAGAATTCACATAGGGGAGAAGCCTTACAAATGCCTAAAGTGTGGAAAAAGCTTCACTCAAAGTTCCACTCTTACTTCTCACCAAAGAATTCACACAGGGGAGAAACCATATACATGTCTGGAGTGTGGTAAAAACTTCAGGCAGAAGTCAAACCTGACTTCCCACCAAAGGATACACACAGAAACCATATAACAGACTAATGCAGGGGTGGCCAACGGTTGCTCTCCAGATGTTTTTTGCCTACAACTCCTATCAGTCCCAGCCAGCATGGCTGATGGCTTGGACTGATGGAAGTTGTAGGCAAAAAACATCTGGAGAGCTACCGTTGGACACTCCTGCCCTAATGTGTGGGAAACCTTCAGGTACAGCAGAAACCTTACTTCGCGTCAAAGAATTCACACAGGGGAGAAACCATACAAATGCCTGTAATGTGGGAAAAGGTTCCGTCCAGGAGTTGTTTTGTAGAAAAATAGCTGGTGGAGCTCATCCAGGGATTGTTATGCAGCTGCAATACTATTCAATGGACAAGGAGGTGGAACGCTCAGAAAAGTTCAGGAGTTGTGCTCCTGTGAGCTCAGAGTTCCATCAGAGTGCACCCCCACCAATGCACATGCACGAAGAGGATATTCATAATTTTCATTCAATTTAGGAATGTTTCTGCATTGTGTTTTTTTCATAATCTCTGTAAAGTTCAGTTCTTCAAAAGTAGCAAAAGATCAGAGCTGTCTCTCAGCCTCAACAGTTCATAAGTGCTGAAGGAACAGGAGGTTTATTTCTTGTGAATTCTGATCAACTGCTGTCTGCTGTCTGACATCTGAAAAACTTGCTTTAAAAATGTAATGCAGTTATCAAAATATCTTGTTTTCCATTTAGTAAAGTTACTCTTTTGCAGAATGCGTTTTGGGTCCAAATGTTTATATTTGGTGGACAATTGCATGTTCAAGTTCAATTTTTTTTCTTTCTCTTTCTCCTCTATCAAAAATGTCACATGAAGGGTCTGATCAGGCTCTCTACTGGGGGTGAGCATGTCACATGTGCCGGGCTTCCCGTTGTACCTCTCTTTTTGCCCATGAAGTTTAAAACTGACTTGCCAAAATCTTAGGGAACTGTAATGCTTATCTGTTTTGCTAAGTTTGAGAATGTTATTAGACCTAATGTCTTACTGTGTGCTTTTTTTTGTACTTGTATGATTTAACTTTCACCTGTTCATCAAATTGTTGCCTAATAAAGAAGATGCTTTATTTAAAATGAAACCATGATCTCTAAGAGTTTCTCTGTTTGTTCTACTGACACAAGGTGTGAGGTCTGAGCTTGACTATTTCATTGCACTGGCAGAGATAAGTCTCTGAGAAAGTTTGCTGTGTTAAACCCTCATGGGGTGATTCTGCTTGAATTGGTGTTCTTAGCAGGCTGGATTGAAGGGATTGGCCATTGCATGCACAGCCCATCACAGCCTGGACCCCTCGTACCTGCAGGACCGCCTCTTCCCCCTCTCCTCCTCCAAGACAGGTGGGCTCCTCTGAGCAGGTGCTCCCCTGCAACTGGGCAGACTCTGCAACTGCCTGTTCTTGTGCCGTCTATGTTGCTCCCAAAGCCTGGGGGAAGGGCCTGCTAGGGGAGCTCGCAAAAGCTGCCGTTCACTTGGATTTCTGCAAGTGATAGGATGATATGTTTTCAGGAGCACATTTTGGTAAAGGGCCGGAGCCTGTGATCTGTACTACGATGTCCAGTACGTACGGCCGTAAGCAGAATCCTTCTATGTGACTCCTGTACCGTCAAGTGAGGCATGCAGAAGCCTATGCTTGGCTTCAGCTCTTTTCCCTCAAATTTTCTGCTCATTTTCTCCTTTTTTTAATGTTGTAATCCCAACTTCTGTTACATTGTTTCCTGGATGTCCCATTCCCGTTGATGAAAACTGTCTAATGCTGTGTAATCCTCCATAGTCTCAGTGAAAAAGACAAACCACAAAATTCCACGGAGATAGATCAAGATGGGTAGCCTTGTTTGTCTCTCTGTAGCAGTAGAAAAGAGTCCAACACCGGCGAAATTTGTGGCAGGCGAGGAGTTTTTGTCTCTGAAGAAGTGAGCAGAGACTCATCTGCACATTTAATCAGTATTCACACCCTCATCCCGATCATAGATAAAAAGATCGAAAAGTATGGTTCTCCAACCAGTTCCCTTCCCACCTAACTGTCCGAGAGTTTAGTCCACAGTCCTCTAGTTTTATCAGGTGGTTCACGAAGGTTTAAAATGGACGGATATACTTCTTCCGTGAAGATCTTAAATACTGGCACTCCCCAGGGATGTGTCCTGAGCCCACTTCTTTTCACTATTTACACGTCTGATTGTGTTTCTAGTAGTCTGAGCAATAAAATAATTAAGTATGCACATGATACAACGTTAGTGGGGCTCATCTCTGAGAATGATGAGTCTGCGTATAGGAGGGAGGTTCATCAGCTGTCCCTCTGGAGTAAAGCAAATAATCTTATTTTTAATGTAAACAAGACAAAGGAAATTATAGTGGATTATAGGAAGAGTAGTCTGGACATTCAGCCGTTGTTTATTGATGGGGTAATGGTAGAACAGGTGATAGAATAGAAGTTTTTGGGAATTACTATGAAACAGGATCTAACATGGGGGGGAAATACTTTAGCCCTAGAGAAAAAGGCCCAGCAACGACTATACTATTTAAGACTCTTAAGATCACAACAACTGTCAGGGAGTCTGCAGGTTGCCTTTTATCGTAGTTCCATTGAGAGCATTTTATCTTATTGCCTCTGCGTGTGGTTTGGGAGCTGCACGGAAGCAGAGAGATGGGTGCTCCAAAGAGTGATGGTGAGAACACAGAAGATTTGTGGATGTTCTCTCCCCTCATTGGTGGATTTGTATGATATGGGATGTAAAAGGAAGATACAAATGATCTTAAGGGACCCTTCACATCCGGGCCACTTGCTATTTGAGATTTTACCATCAGGCAGGCGATATAGAGTGTTGAAGGCTAAGACAAATAGATTCAAAGGCAGTTTCTATCCAAGTGCTGTGGTTAAGCTAAATGCAGGATTGTGAATGGTTATGTGTTTTTAGATGTATTTAAATGGTCTGTGTATATGTCCTTTTGTGGGTGTGATGTGTTGGTATGTTTGTGGAAGAGCACCTCATTTCGTTGCTCTCATCTTTCCTTTTTGAGAACAATGACAATAAATCTATCTATCTATCTATCTATCTATCTATCTATCTATCTATCTATCTATCTATCTATCTATCTATCTATCTATCTATCTATCTATCTATCTATCTAGTTTACCCATCAGAACACCACGGGGAACCCTGTCAAAAGCTTTCCTGAAATCTGGGTCTGTAGATGAGCTGTCATTCCAGGAGACCTCCAGGGCTCACCTGGAGGCTGGCATCCCTGTAAGGCAACCCCCCCTCAGTCACCAGAGATTTATTATATTCATCCCTTTGAAATAGGCCGGACCCATTTCTGAGAGGTATCATAATTTATTTCAACTATTCTCCCTTTTCTCAGAGGCTGTTCTTGCATTTTCCCTGCTGGTTTCTTTGAAGGGCCGAAATCGTCTCTAAGCGGGGATTCTTTGGGGGATTTTTGAGTGGCATTATTCACCACTGTGGTGTGATGGTTCCTTTTTTTGAGGGGCGGCAATTCCTGAGACAGTGAGGGGGGAAACTGGGGGGAAATCAGTGCCATTTTATACCTGATTACCTCCCTACCACCACCTTTCCTTTTCCCTTTTACACAATGAGCCTTGTCTTGGAGGGTGAGAGAGAGAGACGGAGTCCTAGAGAGGCACACGGTTGTGCGTTCCACTGGAAGGGGGCAGCCATTTCGACTTCCGTCGATTGCAAAAAGAACCCACCTCTCAGTCAAATGCAGGCTTCTACTTCAGTGGGTGGGAGGGAATCTGGTGAGCTCCAAGAGGCTTTGGAAGGGGAATTGTGGTTTGGGGGCTGCACTGCAAGCCCCAAAGTGAGAGAAAGGAGGGGTGACCCACCCCTCCTCCAGTGAAAACCGCTTGTCCCCGTTGTGCAGAGCCCGGTGGTTCCTGCAGCGGACTGGAGTTCAGTATCCAAATCTGCACCTTGGGAAGTCGAAGGAAGTTCCATGGGCTTCCAGAGGCCCATTTAGGAAGGATTGGGGAGTTGACAGCCGCACAGCTCTCAAAATATTGCATGTGGCTCTTATGTTGGCCATCCCTGATATATTGTATGCCCCCACATTCAAGGGATTCTCTCCTTCTAGGGAGCATGTGCTGGGTCCTTGTTCAAAGAGCAGTTCTCGATGCCTGTTGCTCAAAAACCAAGTGCCCCCAGAACAATCACACAGGCAGACACAGAACATCACTATGCTCTGACACGTTTAAGACCAACAAAGTATTATTTAAAGTAGAAACTTTTGTGTGCAAACAGACTTCCTCAGATACAAACAATCAAATAAAATATCCTCAAGTCCTGCTTATAAGGAAAACAGAGGCTGGGGGCAGCTGTTACTGAACGGCCATGCAGAGCCATGATGCACTGAGCTGAAATAGGCCTGTAAGATCAATGAATGGCAGCAAATTAGAACATAAATCCAACAGGTAATAGGGATGTGAGAATGAAACCAGGATCCTGCAGAATCCCCAACCTGAATGAAAGTCATCCCAGGCCCAGGGTACATGTGATAACAGACTCTCAGCATGTACAGACTTCTTCACATACATTGAAACAGATTTCCTCAAAATACATTTCATTGCTAAATGAGGATTAACACACTTCAGAAATGCTTCGGTTCCTTATTATCAAACTGAGTTGCCTGAATTTGAATTCATTCACAAGCACATTGAAAGCACATTGCAACTTTGCATCCTGACTTCTTTCTATTAAATATCCTTTTATATGGATATAACAAAGATTCCCATTCAAATTTGGTCTGAACAAACAAGCTTTGACAGTTGTAACCTCAGATCCCCAAAACCAAGACAAATCTATCACTGGACATACCGATATGTTTGCTCACATGTTCATTTTCAACATTGTATATGCTGTTAAATCTCAGAATCTCTCTACAATCCCCGGGCCAAAGGAGGCCCATCTGAAATCAAGTAGGGACAGGGCCTTTTCGATCACAGCCCCCTGCTGGTGGAACCAGCTGCCGGAGGAGGTGAGGGCCCTGCGGAACCTTGGGCAGTTCCGCAGGGCCTGTAAGACAGTCCTCTTCCGGTTGGCATACAACTGACCGATATCTGAACATCCAAATATTTTAACATCAGAATATCTGAATATCTGAATTTTTAAGGAGGACTTAGCATGGCATACTGATAATTGTGTTTTTACTCTATTTTATTGTATAAATTATTAATGTATTTTAAATTGATTTATTGTTAGAACTTTGTGTTGTGAGCCGCCCTGAGCCCGCTTCACTGGGGTAGGGCGGGATATAAATCGAAATAAATAAATGCCAACAATTCCTGTCTGAAGAAGAAGAAGAAATTGGATATCCTGCCCTATACTCTGAATCTCAGAGTCTCCGAGGGGCTCACAATCTCCTTTATCTTATTCCCCTGCAACAGAGGCCTGAGAAGAAAAAAAAGCTATTGATCTGGCAAATGGTTACTTTAATGGCTCTGAACGTGTCAACAAATGCTAATTTCAGGGAGACATGATCTGCGGTTGGAATTTAGAATCTCAAATGTCACTAATCCAAAATTCACACCAGAGTTAAAACAATATCTGACATTAGTCTGCATTGAAAACACACTCCTAAAGGCAAACTGCTGAAACGGCTGTGTGAGGAGCCTGTAAAAAATGCAAGGAGGCCCCAGCCCCTCTGGCCCCTTGAGAGCTATGGTTCTGGGCTGAGAGCGCTGTTCCCTCTAAGCTGAGTTAGTGTGAGCTAGCTCAGTTCTTTAGCCTTCAGCTCACACTTTTCTCTCTGAGCATGCGATAAACCACCCCGGAGCAAGCTAAATGGTGCAGCAGTTCTCAGCTTTAATGCCAGTAGCTCACAAAGAAGGATTTTTCCTCATAAGACTCCACAGCGTAGAGGGAACCCTGGTTGAGAGTGAGATGTGGAGGGGAGAGAAAGAGAAAGCAGATCAAGGAGGGGGGAAGAAATGGGAGTCTGAGGGGGGAGATTGGGGGAGGCTGCAGGAAAGCCTGAGGGAGCTGGGGAGGGGGTTCTGATGGGGGCACAGAACCCTCAGAAGACCCACACCGTGGAACAGAATCTGAAGAGTAGAAGGGGAAGGGGGAGGAAATCCTTCTCCTCAGTATCCAGGCCGCGCCCTTCTGTTTTAGGGAAATGGAGGCAGGAGGGCCCCCTCTCCTCCCAACAAGCGATTTGCTTCGGGTTTGATGCTCTGGGGGTTTTCTTACTTATTTTTCTTACTTCCACACAGCCCCTGTGCAGCTCTTGGTCCCCTGCTGGGGTTTCCCCTGGCTTTTCTGCCATCTTGCCCAAACCAGGTTTGAGGTGAAGATGAATTCTACAAGCAGACAAGATGGCTGCCATTTCAATCTCCCCCAGCCCCACCCCAACAGTAGCTGTTTTTCCTTCCCCAAGTAAGGAGTGTGAGTGTCTATTATCTTGGCAGTTGACTAGGGTATATTGATAGACACCACATGACTATCAGGCTATTCCAGTATATTAATATAGAATTTGTAGAAAACTGGAACAGCCCATGTGGTAACCCATGTGCTCTCTAACCTTGAGAGCAAAAATTCTACTTGGTAAGCTACTGAAATTAAAGTTGTGAGCTACTGCATAAATTACATTGCTTTGGGGGCATTTTTCCGGAGCTAAGACAAAAATGTGTGAATTGTAGGCTAAAAACTTACACAGTGAGTTTCTGGAATTTACAGACATTCACAAGCAATTGACAGCACATGGCAACTTTGCACCCTAACTTCCTTCTTTTAAATAGTCCTTGTATCCTTTTATATGGATATAACAAAGATTCCCGTACAAATTCTGTCTGAACAGACAAGCTTTGCCAGTTGAAACCTCAGATCCCCAAAACCAAGACATATCAATCACTGGACATACCAAGATATGTTTGCTCACGTGTTCATTTTCAACATTGTATATGTTGTTAAATGCCAACAATTCCTGTCTGATGACGAAGAAGAAGAAATTGGATATCCTGTCCTATACTCTGAATCTCAGAGTGGCTCACAATCTCCTTTATTTTACTCCCCCACAGCAGAGGTCTGAGAACAAAAGAAGCAATTGATCTGGCAAATGGTTACTTTTATGGCTCTGAATGTGTCAACAAATGCTAATTTCAGGGAGACAAGATCTGCAGCTGGAATTGGGAATTGCTGCCCTCTCTTTGGACTTCTGCTCACTGGAGAGGTAGCTATGAAACCCTTTTTACCCCCACAAATGTTATCCCCTATCCGCTCTGCTAAATATCTGTTTTTCTGGTGTTCTTTTCTATGTGCTAGTTTAATTCAGTGTATGTGTGTATTTTTATTATTTTATTGTTTAAAACTGGAATTTGTAATTATTTTTACACAACAATTGCAAATAATAATATTAATATCCATACATGTATGGATAATAAATAAATAGAAATTAACAAACATTTTAACATGGTACCACTGATGATGTTGAATCTGAAATGGAGTAAAGTTAGTAAATATAAGCCAATACTGTTCCATGTCTAGTAAAAGGAAAAAAGTCAGATATCTCTTTGGAATTGTATTTTTCACTTCTTCACTATGGTTTACATATTCAGAAAAAGAGAACCATTTTTCTAGAAAGATATTCTTTTTTGTAGGAACCTCTGCAATATAAATTTGTGGAGCTAATTTATCCACAGCTGCAATTTCCCACTCCTCAGTCCACCATTGTTGAATTGTTGGCCCAGTCTTTTCCTTCCAATGTTTAGCTACAAGAATCTTCAGAGCGATAAGTAATAATGACGCCAATTCCCTTTTAAGCTGTGAATTTTTAAAGCTGGCCAGAAAGTACCTGGGAGTCGACATTCTTTCCAACAATTTGGGCTGCTCAGGGTGTTCAGTCTTGGAGCCTTCAGACTCACACCCCTGAACTCCGCTTGGGAACCTTCCTCAGAAGAACACTGGTCGTTCTGCTGTCCTCCTCTTTGGACTTCTACTCACTGCAGAGGTAGCTATGAAACCCTTTTCACCCCCACAAATATTACCCCCATCCGCTCTGCTAGAGATCTGTTTTTCTGGTGTTCTTCTCTCTGTGTGATAATTTAATTAAGTGTATGTGTGTATTTTTATTATTTTATTGTTTAAAACTGGAATTTGTAATTATTGTTACACAACAATTGCAAATAATAATAATAATAATACTCCATACATGTATGGATAATAAATAAATAGAAATTAACAAACATGGAGTGAAGTTAGTAAATATCAGCCAATACTATTCCAGTTTTATCCATTGCAACTTCCCACTCCTCAGTCCACTATTGTTGAATTGTTGGCCCAGTCTTTTCCTTCCAATGTTTAGCTACAAGAATCTTCAGTGCGATAAGTAATAATGATGCCAATTCCCTTTTAAGCTGTGAATTTTATAGCTGGCCAGAAATTCAGTGGGATTGATTCTGGCATAGGAGAAATTGTACAATTCAAAATGTTATTTATAATGCTAGCCACTGATGGTCAGAATAACTTCACCCTGGGACATTCCCCCCAGCCATGCCTGAAAATACCTGGTAGTCAACATTCTTTCCAACAATTTGGGCTCTGTTTGGATTTAGATCAGTATAGTTTCTGGGGATTTAAATACCATCTGGGGTTTATTTTAAAATTTTGAAGTTTAATGTTTAAAGAATAAGTTTTATATAAAGCTAAAGACCACAATAATTTCCACTGATCTTCCAAAGTCATTTCAAAAGTCCTGGTTATTATTTTATGTTTAAGACAATTCTCTTTCTATTACCATTTCATGTGGGTTTTTTTGAAAGATCTCTCTCTCTCTGAAATTATTACTGATATGCTCATAGTGGAATCTCGGTCCTAAATAGCTCTACCTGGGTCTGCCTATACTAATTTCCCCCCAAGAAAAAGAGGAGTCCCCCCCCCCGCAGCATTTCTTGTTACAATATAGGGCTCTCCCGCCTCATTCCCAGAATATTCTCCTAAGAAATCTGGTGGGGGGGGCAGGCAGAGGGGTGTTGCTGCCCCAGAGAGGAGGAGTGTGTGTGCTTCAGGCAGGGAAGGGGTTGGCAGAGTTTGAGGGAAAATGTTTCCAGGGAGGAGAGGGTTGGATGAATAAGGGCCCCCGTGTGATTTCTTTCTTTCTTATTTGCATTATACCCCGCCCTCCCCAGTCAGTCAGTCAGTCAGGTAGATCTGTTCCAAAGTTTTTGATATCAGTAGAGCTGTACTCCCCAGGCAAACCCAAAGTACAGAATATAGAAAAATACATTTTATACCTATCACCGGCCATAAGTCCCTCCCCTGTCCTCTCATTGGATGAGAGAGCAAGGTTTCCAACAGGGGTGGCCAAACCGTGGCTCGGGAGCCACATGTGGCTCTTTCACGCATATTGTGTGGCTCTTGAAGCCCCCCCACCCCCACCCCATTGTCTGCCTTGTAGAAGGCATCTCTCTCTTTGAATCACTTCTCCGAGCCAAGCCAGACAGTGGCTTGGAGACTGCATTTGAAGTTGCTTTCTTTCCACCTCCCAGCCTCCCCCCATCTATTTGCTGCCTTCCTTCCTTCCTTCCTGTCTCAGACATCTGACATTTATTCTATGTGGCTCTTACGTTAAGCAAGTTTGGCCACCCCGGTTTACAATTTTAAGGCTGTCCACTATGCATTAGCTCCTTAGTATAACCCCACCCTCAACGTAACATTGTATGACCATGTAAATGAAGCAATTACTTATGCTGGGCGTGCAAATGCATATTCATAAATCCATTAAGCATGCTCAGTAGGTGTCCACTGCCTGTAAGTCTTCATCTGTACTCTACATTTATGTCTGCCAAGACCCCTGGTCCCTTATCTGTAACCTTGGAGGCATAAATTTTGTCCTTTGTTAAAATACCTCTTTTTACCAATTAACTGCTGGCTGGGTATTAACCCTTTCCATTCACTTGTCTCACTTCAGCTCAGATTTCTAATCCAGGTGTGGCCAAACTTGCTTAACGTAAGAGCCACAAAGAATCCCCAACCCGAATGAAAGTCATCCTAGGCCCAAGGTACATGTGATAACAGACTCTCAGCATGTACACACTTCTTACATGCATTGAAATAGATTTCCTCAAATATTACATTTCATTGCTAAATGAGGATTAACACACTTCAGAAATGCTTCCGTTCCTTATGCCATACTGAGTTGCCTGAATTTGAATTCATTCACAAGCACATTGCAACTTTGCATCCTGACTTCTTTTTTTTAAATAGTCCTTGTATCCTTTTATATGGATATAACAAAGATCCCCGTTCAAATTCTGTCTGCACAGACAAGCTTTGACAGTTGAAACCTCAGATCCCCAAAACCAAGACAAATCTTTTACTGGACATACCAATATATGTTTGCTCACCTGTTCATTTTCAACATTGTATATGCTGTTAAATGCGAACAATTCCTGTCAGAAGAAGAAGAAGAAGAAGAAATTGGATATCCTGCCCTATACTCTGAATCTCAAAGCAGCTCACAATCTCCTTAATTTTACTCCCCCACAACAGAGGCCTGAGAACAAAAGAAGCAATTGATCTGGCAAATGGTTACTTTAATGGCTCTGAACATGTCAACAAATGCTAATTTCAGGGAGACATGATCTCCGGCTGGAATTTGGAATCTCAAATGTTACTAATCCAAAATTCACACCAGAGTTAAAACAATGTCTGACATTAGTCTGCATTGAAAACACACACCTAGAGGCAAACTGCACGCTTTGTGGAGGGCATAACCCGCCTTCACTGCAGCACACGCAAAATAAAAAACATCAGAGAAGCCATGTTGGATCAGGCCAATGGCCCATCCAGTCCAACACTCCGTCACACCAACACTCTGTCACACCAGAAAACCAGGTGCCATCGGGAGGTCCACTAGTGGGGCCAGGACAATAGAAGCCCTCCTACTGTTGCCCCCCTGCCAAGGCACTAAGAAAACAGAGCATCACTGCCCCAGCCAGAGACTTCCATCCTATGCCCCGTGGCTAATAGCCACTGAAGGACCCCTGCTCCAAAAGTTTATTTCATTCCCTCTCGAAGCTGTCTATGCTTGCAGCCGCCACCACCTTCTGCGGCAGTGAATTCCATGCATTAATCACTCTTTGGAACCCTCCATAACAATGGGCATGGGATCGGATAACTGTGGACACCCTCTGCCAGGCTTGGCACACAAAATGGAGTCTGGCCTCACTTTAGTCCAGCTGGTCCATCCCTCAGACACACTGTGTCCTCAAGGTTCAGCACATAAATGCCTTTAGCAGTGCAGATAAGGAGGCCTCTCCCTTGTCTCTGACTAAGGTGTGGTCCCCAGGCTGGGGAGAAAGCCAAGCACCCAGCTACACTAAGTCTCCTCTCAGCCTCCAGCAAATACAAAGACCAGGAAAAATGGAAAAGTCTTATTCACTTGGATTTCTGTCTTTTCCTCAAATCTTTTTGTCTTCTGTTAATAACACCTCAGGGTGTATCTGTATCAATATTTTCTGCCAACACCCTCTCTTTGAGTCCCAACTCTCCTGGCTCCACTTCAAATGTTAATGGCTCTCCTGCTCCCCTTTGAATAGTCTAATCACCCTGCCTAGTTTGAATTCTTCTCCATCCCCTTTCTAGAAATGGGCTATCAGCACCTAGTGGTTACACCCACCCCAATCCCCCTGGCTTCCTCAGCCCCTTTGTCTCTCTCAGAAGCACCCATCTGCTCCTCTTTGCATACATTGTCTGCTAACGTCCTAATCCAATCATACATTGTTCTGAGGAACATCCTGACTGCTTGTGCCTCAGGACATGTTTCAGTCTACTTAAGGAAGGTCTCTGGGCCTGCTCAGGGTGTTCAGTCTTGGAGCCCTCAGACTCACACCCCTGAACTCTGCTTGGGAACCTTCCTCAGAAGAACACTGGTCGTTCTGCTGCCTCCTCTTTGGACTTCTGCTCGCTGCACAGGTAGCTATGAAAGCCTTTTCACCCCCACAAATGTTACCCCCTATCCGCTCTGCTAAAGATTTGTTTTTCTGGTGTTCTTCTCTCTGTGCTAGTTTAATTCAGTGTATGTGTGTATTTTTATTATTTTATCATTTAAAACTGGAATTTGTAATTATTTTTACGCTTCAATTGCAAATAATAATAATACTCCATATATATATGGATAATACATAAATAGAAATTAACAAACATTTAAACATGGTACCACTGATGATTCAGAATCCGAAATCGAGTAAAGTTAGTGAATATAAGCCAATACTATTACAGTTTTATGCATTGCTCCATGTCTAGTAAAAGGGAAAAAGTCAGCTATCCCTTTGGAATTGTATTTTTCACTTCTTCATTATGGTTTACATAGTCAGAAAAGGAGAACCATTTTTCTAGAAAGTTATTCTTTTTTGTAGGCACCTCTGCTGTATAAATTTGTGGAGCTAATTAATCCACAGCTCTTCAGTCCACCACTGTTGAATTGTTGGCCCAGTCTTTTCCTTCCAATGTTTAGCTACAAGAACCTTCGCAGCGATGAATAATAATGATGCCAATTCCCTTTTAAGCTGTGAATTTTTAAAGCTGGCCACAAATTCAGTGGGATTGATTCTGGTGTAGGAGGAATTGTACTATTCAAAATTTTATTTATAATGCTAGACACTGATGGTCAGAATAACTTTACCCTGGGACATTTCCAGCAGCCGTGCCTGAAAGTACCTGGGAGTTGACATCCTTCCCAACAATTGGGGCTCTGTTTGGATTTAGATCAATATAGTTTCTGGGGAGCTAAATACCAATCTGGGGTTTATTTTAAAGTTTAGAAGTTTAATGTTTAAAGAATAAGTTTTCTATAAAGCCAAAGACCAGAGTAATTTCCACTGATCTTCTTCCTAAGTCATTTCAAAAGTCCTGGTTATTATTTTATTCTTAAGACAATTTTCTCTATTAACATTTCATGTGGGTTTTTTTGAAAGATCTCTCTCTCTCTCTGAAATTATTACTGATGTGCTCATAGTGGAATCTCGGTCCTAAATAACTGTACCCAGGTCTGCCTCTGTTAATTCCCCCGATAGAAAGAGAAGATCCGCCCACCCCCCGCTCCAGCATTTCTTGTTACACTATTAGGGCTCTCCCACCTCATTCCCAGAATATTCTCCTAAGAAATCTGGTGGGGGGGAGGGCAGGCAGGAGGGTGTTGCTGCCCCCAGAGAGGAGGAGGGAGGGGTGAGGCTTCAGGCAGGGAAGGGGTTGGCAGAGTTTGAGGGAAAAATGTTTCCAGGGGAGGAGAGGGTTGGATGAATAAGGGGCCCCGTGTGATTTTTCTTTCTTTCTTTCTTTCTTTCTTTCTTTCTTTCTTTCTTTCTTTCTTTCTTTCTTTCTTTCTTTCTTTCTTTCTTTCTTTCTTTCTTTCTTTCTTTCTTTCTTTCTTTCTTTCTTTCTTTCTTTCTGCATTTATACCCTGCCCTCTCCAGTCAGTCACGTAGATGTGTACTGATATCAGTAGGAGCTGTACTCCCCGGGCAAGCCCAAAGTACAGAATAAAGAAAAATACATTTTATACCTATTACTGGCCGCAGGTCCCTCCCCTGTCCTCTCATTGGACGAGATAGCAAGGTTTCCAAAAGGGTTGTCCAAACCATGGCTCGGGAGCCACATGTGGCTCTTTCACGCATATTGTGTGGCTCGTGAAGCCCCTGCCACCCCACCCCACCCCATTGGCTTTACTTTACTTTACTTTATTGTGAGTTCAATGCATCTTGGCTCTGCATGGCCATTCTTCCAGACGTTTCGTTCTCAGCTGCCACAAATTTCATGAATTTATTATTTATTATTCATTAAATTTTATTATTCATTAGGGTGCTCTTTTCAGCTGGTTTGGAATGGTTGAATTAATGAGCACACAAAAGAGGTCTAATTTTGTGGGTTTCCCCCCCAATAAACAGGTCCTCTGATCTCCAAACCTGAGCTCATATCCCGGCTGGAAGAAGAGAAAGTGCCGTTTCTCCTGGACTGTGATGGATTGGCAGGTAGGGGGGCTTCAGAAGTCTGTCTTGGGACTGGGCGTGGCCTGCGCTTCCTTCCAAGGGCTGGAGAATTTCTGTGGCTTTGCTTGTTCTTGCAGTTTGCCCTGCAAAGGTCTTGGGGAATAGCAGATGCTGAAATGGTGCCTGTAGATCTTCAACCCAGGACAAGAGGTGGTTTCCTTCTTCCTCCTCTGATGGCCCTTTTGCCAAGTCCAGCTCAGTGTTGTCCACTCTGGAGGGAGAGTTTTTCAGAGCAGGGTGTTGGCCAGCCCTCTTTTGCCTGCAATCCCTTGATCTAGAGATTCCAGGTCCTGATCCTGGCTCTCTGGGCCTGCAAAGCAGAAAATATGTGCTTTATGGTAGAGTTGTGACTCAAGGCAACCCCAGACTGCTGTCCTGGCCCTGGGCATGGAGCAGGGTTGCACGTGATTGTCAAAATTTCTGGTGCCTACAAGACGCCGATATAAAATCCAGCCTCTTGCAGGGGAAGTCTTGGTTTGGTGTAGTGGTTAAGTGTGCGGACTCTTAACTGGGAGAACCGGGTTTGATTTCCCACTCCTCCACTTGCAGTTGCTGTAATGGCCTTGGGTCAGCCATAGCTGTGGCAGAGCTGTCCTTGAAAGGGTAGCTGCTGTGAGAGCTCTCTCAGCCCCACCCACCTCTGTCTGTTGTCAGGGGAGGAAGGTAAAGGAGATTGTAGCCTTCTCAGAGACTGAGATTCAAAGTTAATGGAGGGGTATAAATCCAATATCATCATCTTCTTCTTCTCTTCCTTCTCCTCCTTTCTTTCTTTCTTTCTTTCTTTCTTTCTTTCTTTCTTTCTTTCTTTCTTTCTTTCTTTCTTTCTTTCTTTCTTTCTTTCTTCTTTCTTTCTTTCTTTCTCTCTCTCTCTCTCTCTCTCTCTCTCCCTCCCTCCCTTCCTTCCTTCCTTCCTTCCTGTCTTGCGGCTCTCAAACATCTAATGTTCATGTCTTCTGGGCTCTCAGATATCCTTCCTTCCTTCCTTCCTTCCTTCCTTCCTTCCTTCCTTCCTTCCTTCCTTCCTTCCTTCCTTCCTTCCTTCCTTCCTTCCTTCCTTCCTTCCTTCCTTCCTTCCTCTTCCAGATTTGTCTCTTCTGATTAATACACGATTGCATGTTGACTGGAACTACCCACCAGGTCTCTTCATATGTCCTTATGTTCATTAGTGGTGGTCACATGCACCTCTCAGCTAAAAGCCATCCAGTGAATCATTAACACACCATGCTGGATGCTGACACGCTTCTCTCACAGGCATTGGGATGCAGACCTTCTCTTCCCTCTTGCCGGGTAAACAGCTTCAATCCCAGAACAAAGCCCTTCCTAACCTGGACACAGAATCTGAGTCCAGAGCCTGCCGCAAACTCTGTCTCCAAGTTCATTCGGACACCACCATCACAATACCTAACCACCGCAGCCGTACCATCTCTGGTACATTCACATGTGATCTTCGAGGTTGTATATGCCAGCAAATGGCAGCGATGGCCTTCCACTCTGTTTGTCAGACAAGCAATGCAATCCCTACACAAAAGAAAGAATGGGCCGAAGAGTGGCAGCCCTTAAACAGAGAAGTGTAAAGGAGAAATTAAAAAGCACAATAGCTGAAATCAAATTTACCCACAAATTCAGAACAATGACCCCCCAGGACTGAACAGGGATACAGGACTCTTATCTCACAAATGCTAATCTTCTGCCCCTAATTATTTCTCTTTTGTTCTAATCTAGCTAATTACGGTGTGCATGGTACTTCTGCATCCTGAATTTCCTTTTTGTAATACCTCTCCCACCTCTGACAGGGATACAAAGGCTGAGAGATCTCCATTCTGATTTAAAAATGGGGAAATGAGTCTTGACACTTTGTATTTGTGGAAAGTGCCAAATCATCCAACCTGGTATCCTTTTCTTCCTGCAGGAGACGTGTGGCAGTCAGCGAATGATGAAGAAGAACACTCACCAATGGTGAACAAGGATACGCATTCAGATGCGAAAGAGAAGTTTGAATCTTTGGATGCACCAAGGAGGGAGGATGGAAAACACCCACCCAAAGGGAGGAATAATTCCAGTATTTTAGAGATGGATGAGTCTCTACAGCAAAAGAGATGTCAAGTAGAGAGCAGGAATGAGTGCACTGCAAAAGGAGAACATTTCACTGAAGTATCAGTTATTCCTATTCAACAAAGATGTGCAACAGAATGAAAATATATAAATGCCTGGAGTCTGGGAAAAGCTTCAGTCGCAGTTCCACTCTTACCTCCCACCAAAGAATTCACACAGGGGAAAAACCGTATACATGCCTGGAGTGTGGAAAAAGCTTCAGTAAGAGATCACACCTTAATGTCCATCAAAAAATTCACACTGGAGAGAAACCCTATAAATGCCTGGAGTGTGGGAAAAGCTTCACTGACAATTCTAGTCTTACTTCCCACCGAAGAATTCACACAGGGGAAAAACCGTATACATGCCTGGAGTGTGGAAAAAGCTTCAGTCGGAATTCACACCTTAGTGTTCATCAGAATATTCACACTGGAAAGAAACCATATCAATGCCTAGATTGTGGGAAAAGCTTCACTTACAGTTCTACTCTTATTTCTCACCGAAGAATTCACACAGGGGAAAAACCATATATATGCTTGGAGTGTGGGCAAAGCTTCAGTCAGAGTTCTGCTCTTACTACCCACCGAAGAATTCACACAGGGGAGAAACCGTATACATGTCTGGAGTGTGGAAAAAGCTTCAGTCAGAATTCAAACCTTAGTGTCCATCAGAATATTCACACTGGAAAGAAACCCTATAAATGCCTAGATTGTGGGAAAAGCTTCATTAACAGTTCCACTCTTATTTCTCACCGAAGAATTCACACAGGGGAAAAACCATATTATGCTTGGAGTGTGGGCAAAGCTTCAGTCAGAGTTCTGCTCTTTCTACCCACCAAAGAATTCACACAGGGGAGAAACCATACAAATGCTTCGAGTGTGGAAGAAGTTTCAGTAACAATTCATCCCTTAGTGTCCATCTCAAAATTCATGCAGGACAGAAACCCTATAAATGCCTAGATTGTGGGAAAAGCTTCACTGAAAGTTCCACTCTTACTTCTCACCAAAGAATTCACACAGGGGAGAAACCATATAAATGCTTGGAGTGTGGGAAAAGCTTCACTCAACGTTCTGTTTTTGCTTCCCACCAAAGAATTCACACAGGGGAGAAACCATATAAATGCTTGGAGTGTGGGAAAAGCTTTACTCAACGTTCTGCTCTTGCTTCCCACCGAAGAATTCACACACGGGAGAACCCATATTCTTGCCTGGAGTGTGGTAAAAGCTTCAGGCAGAAGTCCAAAACTGACTTCCCACCAAAGGATACACACAGAAACCATATAACAGCCTAATGCAGGGGTGGCCAACGGTAGCTCTCCAGATGTTTTTTTGTCTACAACTCCCATCAACCCCAGCCAGCATGGCTGATGGCTTGGACTGATGGAAGTTGTAGGCAAAAAACATCTGGAGAGCTACCGTTGGCCACCCCTGGCCTTATGTGTGGAAAACCTTCAGCTACAGCAGAAACCTTAATTCAGGTCAAAGAATTCACACAGGGGAGAAACCATACAAATGCCTGTAGTGTGGGGAAAGGATCCATCAGGGGTCGTTTTGTACAAAAATAGGTGGTGGAGCTCATTCAGGGATTGTTATGCAGCTGCAATACTATACAATGGACAAGGAGGTGGCACTCTCGGAAGGAGGAGGTGGAACGCTCAGAAAGGTTCAGGAGCTGCGCTCCTGTGAGCTCAGAGTTCCGTCAGAGTGCAGCCCTTACTTCCCACCAATGCACATGCACGAGAAAGGATATTCATAATTTCCATTCAATTTATGAATGTTTCTGCATTGTGTATTTTCATAATCTCTGTAAAGTTCAGTTCTTCATCAGGAAAAGTACCAAAAGATCAGAGCAGCCTCTCAGCCTCGACAGTTCATTAGTGCTGAAGGAACAGGAGGCTTATTTCTTGTGAATTATGATCAACTGCTGTCTGATGTCTGAAAAACTTGTTTTAAAAATGTATTGCAGTTATCAAGACATGTTGTTTTCAATCTAGTATAGTTACTCTTTTGCAGAATGCGTTTTGGGTCCAAATGTTTGCATGTGGTGAACAATTGCATGTTCAAGTTCAAAAATTTTATTTCTTTTTCTTTGTCTCCTCTATCAAAAATGTCACATGAAGGGTCTGATCAGGCTCTCTACTGGGGGCTTCCAGTTGGAAAAGGCCTTCTATTGGGTGAGCGTGTCATATGTGCCGGGCTTCCCATTGTACCTCTCTTTTTGCCCATGAAGTTTTAAAACTGACTTGCCAAAATCTTAGGGAACTGTAATGCTTATCTGTTTCGCTTATTTTGAGAATGTTATTAGATCCAATTTTACTGTGTGCTTTTTTTTGTGCTTGTATGATTTAACTTTCACCTGTTCATCAAATTGTTGCCTAATAAAGAGGATGCTTTATTTAAAATAAAACCATGATCTCTAAGAGGTTCTCTGTTTGTTCTACTGACACAAGGTGTGAAGTCTGAGCTTGACTATTTCATTGCACTGGCAGAGATAAGTCTCTTAGAAAGTTTGCTCTGTTAAACCCTCATGTGGTGATTCTGCTTGAATTGGTGTTCTTAGCAGGCTGGATTGAAGGGATTGGCCATCGCATGCACAGCCCATCACAGCCTGGACCCCTTGTACCTTCAGGACCGCCTCTTCCCCCTCTGCTCCAAGACAGGTGGGCTCCTCTGAGCAGGTGCTCCTCTGCAACTGGGCAAACAGAGTAAGTGCCTGTTCTTGTGCCGCTTGGGGGAATAGCGGATGCTGAAACGGTGCCTGTAAATCTTCAACCCAGGACAAGAGGCAGTTTCCTTCTACCTCCTCTTATGGCCCTTCTGCAAGTCTAGCTCAGTGTTGTCCACTCTGGAGGGAGAGTTTTTCAGAGCAGGGTGTTGGGTGGCCCCGTCTTGCGTGAGATCCCTTGAACTAGAGATTCCAAGGTGTTAAAGCAGGGTGAGATTCGGTGGGTGTTAAAGCTGCAGTACTGCAATCCTAAGCTCTGCTCACAACCTGAGTTCGATCCCCAGTGGAAGCTGGGCTTTCAGGTAGCTGTCTCGAGGTCGACTCAGCCTTCCATCCTTCCGAGGTCGGTAAAATGAGTACCCAACTTGTTGGGAGGAAAGTGTAGGAGACTGGGGAAGACAATGGCAAACCACCCCCTAAAAAGTCTGCCGTGAAAACATTGTGAGAACGACGTCACCCCAGGGTCGGAAACGAATGGTGCTTGCACAGGGGACCTTTCCTTTCCTTAAAGGCCTTGAGCCGCTTGTGAGCGTGAAGCCAGTTTAAAGTTTCTTGGAGAATTTGTAATCCCATATAATTATATAAAACATTAAGCAGTGGGGAACGCAGTGGAAGTGTTCCTGTAAGCGTTTTTTGAACGGGGACATCTTCTTTAAGAATTTCTGGAGCACCCTGTGCTGGAAGAGTTTTACTCAAAGCAGGAGCTTTCAAAGTTGACAGCCTACACACTGGGGCTCCTTTTTTGGGAACATTATTTAGGAATTTTGTAATTCTTTTGTCAGTTTTGCTTCTTGTACATGCACACCGTTGTTACATAGTGGTTTGGTCACTATAACCTTTGGTTGTTTATATCATTGTTCCTAAAGTGACTTCTCTCCCACCTGGAGACTGGCAACCTTAAGCCTTGCGACCCTTTGCTGAGGGATATCCTAATTTCTTTCACTCATTTGCCCGTTTCTCAGACACTCTGCTTGCATTTTTCCCTCCTGGCTCCCTTGAAGAAGTGCCAGCTCCTTTTCTTTTGGGAGGGGGAGTCTCAGTTCCTGACTCAGTGGGTGGGGGGGGAAACTGAAGAGAAATCAGAGGCACTTTATACCTGATTCCCTCCCTCCCTTCCTTCTTTCTTTCTTTCTTTCTTCTTTCTTTCTTTCTTTCTTTCTTTCTTTCTTTCTTTCTTTCTTTCTTTCTTTCTTTCTTTCTTTCTTTCTTTCTTTCTTTCTTTCTTTCTTTCTTTCTTTCTTTCTTTCTTTCTTTCTTTCTTCCTTCCTTCCTTCCTTCCTTCCTTCCTTCCTTCCTTCCTTCCTTCCTTCTTTCTTTCTTTCTTTCTTTCTTTCTTTCTTTCTTTCTTTCTTCTTTCTTTCTTTCTTTCTTTCTTCTTCTTTCTTTCTTTCTTTCTTTCTTTTCTTTCTTTCTTTCTTTCTTTCTTTCTCAAAACCTTCCCTGTCACCACGGGTTAAAGAGAGAGATCGAGAGACCTCCGCAGTCCTAGAGAGGCACATTTTGCAGGCTGCACTGGGGAAGGGGGAAGAGCCATTTCCTCCTTCCTGAAAAAGCTCATCTGAATCAACAGGGCTTCAGCTGGAACAGCTGGGAAGGAATCTGGTGAGCTCCAGGAGGCTTTGGAGGGGGGGAAATGTGGGTTGGGGGCTGCAATGCAAGACCCAGAGCAGAGAGAAAGATGAGGAGGGCATGTAGCAGAAGGTGAAAAAGAGCACTCCCCCCCCCCTCAGTTTCTTCCTTGCCTTCCTGGGGACCCCCTTTCCCTCCTGCCCCAGGGAGAGCCGCCTTGTCCTTTTGTGCAGAACCAGGTGGTTCTTGCAGCGGACCTGAGCGCAGGATCTGAATCCAGCACCTTGGGAAATTGGAGAAAATTCAAGCAGCTTTCAGGAGCGCATTTTTAAAAGGAGGGAGGCGGGCTGAGAGTGAGATTTGGGGCAGGGGAGAAAGAGGGAGGAGATTAAGGAGGGGGTCTGGAGGGTGATTTCCGTTGCAGGAGCGGGGTGGCTGACAGAAGGCACTATCCAGAAAAGCTGAGGCAGCTTGGGGTTGCTAATGTGGGCACAGCGGCTGTGTCCCAGGACCCTCAGAAGACCTACACCATAGAATAGAATCTGAAGAGCGGAGGAAAGGGGGGGTTTTTTGGAGGAAATCTTTCTCCTCAGTAGGCTTGCCAGCTTCCAGGTGGGGCAGGCAAGAAGTACTAAGGCATCCACGATAAACCAGCCTCAAATATGAAAAAATTCATGGATTCGAGTGTGATATATATTGTACTTTTTGTAGAAGTTCTTTATACTGTATTGATAAATCCATGAATTTTTTCATATTTGAGGCTGGTTTTATCGGGGATGCCTTAGTGCTTCTTACCTGCTTCTCTTTTTCACGTTACTCTTTTGGTTGCTGTAGCTTCCAGGTGGGAGCCTGGAGATTTGCTTTTACAACTGATTTCCAGCCGGCAGAGACCAGCTGCTCTGGAGAAAACAGCTGCTTTGAAGGGTGGACTGTGGCATTTGACCAACGGGTGGAGGAACACTTTTTGGGGTGGGTGGGGGGGGAGGCTTCCCTCTGCTAAAACCTCCCTGCTACAGAAAAGCATCATGGCCAGACAAGGAGAGAGTGCCGAAACATTTCCCCTGCAGAACTAGTTTTCTATGTGCAGGGAGAATTGGGTTCTTCTGAGCTGGAGTCTCTCATCTGCCGCCCCATCCCTTCCCATTAGGGCTCTCCCAGCTCATTCTCCTAAAAGGTGGGGGGGCGGGAGGGTAGGCAGGAGAGCGTAGGAAAGGAGGGAGGGGTGTGGCTTTGGGCAGGGAAAGGGGCTCCTCTCCCAGGATGCAGATGGTAGAGTTTGCAAGGAAGCATTTCCAAGGGGAAAGGGGGATGGATCAACACGGAAGGCAGGACCACCCCACTATAGAATGGATGGCTGAGGGGAGAGATGTGGGGCCAAAGGCTCCTATCCAATCTGTGTCTTGAATTATGCCCTGAATTCAATCTAGAGAGAGGCTCACTCCGGGGACTGGCACAAAAAATGTGCATGAAGCAACAAGTGTTCCGCTTCCTTCCTTCCTTCCTTCCTTCCTTCCTTCCTCCCTCCCTCCCTCCCCCTCCCTCCCTCCCTCTTTCTTTCTTCTTTCTTTCTTTCTTTCTTTCCTTTCTTTTCTTTCTTTCTTTCTTTCTTTCTTTCTTTCTTTCTTTCTTTCTTTCTTTCTTTCCTTTCTTTCTTTCTTTCTTTTCTTTCTCAGGCAGGAGAGGAAAGACACCCTTGAGGCCTCCTCCACCATCTCCTCTGTGTGCTGAAGGGAAAAGAGCCTCCATGCAGCCACCTCAGGTATTGGCGGGGAGGGGGGGGGGGGAATAACTGGGGACGTGTGCTGCAAAGAGTAGAAGTTCTTCCTTCTCTGTTGTAACGCTTAGAGGATTGGGCTCCTTCCCATTGATTCTGGTATTCTCCACCAGGAAGGCAGGAGAACTGCCCCCCCCCCCCTCCGTCTAGGAAGGTTTCGACTTTTGATCTGGCCCAACTCCAAATATTTCCATCACTGTACTGAATTTCCATGGAAATCGATCTGGCCCTTTATCATAACGCCACCTGCGGTCTCTTCCCCATCAGGCTACTGAACATATGAAGCTGCCTTCTACTGAATCAGACCCTCGGTCCATCAGTCAGTATTATCTACTCAGACTGGCAACGGCTTTCCAGGGTCTCCAGCTGAGGTTTGCCTGGACCGTTTTTAGTTGGAGATGCCGGGGATTGAACCTGGGATCTTCTGCTTACCAAGCAGATGCTCTACCACTGAGCTACCATCCCTCCCCAACTGCGGTTGAGGACAGCCCCTCTGGTTCCAAAATGTTTCCAAGGGGCTCCTTTCCCCCACCTTTTTGTGCTGACCTTCAATTGTGAATTGACTCTCTCTGTTTTTGACTCCCTCCCCACCACCCACCCATGACCAGCTTTCCAGTGAGGTAAAGCAGTGCTTCCTTCTCCTTCTTGCAGGCGGGGGTGTCCTTCGAAGAGGTGGCCGTGATCTTCACCCCGGGGGAGTGGAGTC